>NC_037684.1:6813918-6869665 GCF_003255815.1 Theropithecus gelada
CCGTGTTAGCCAGGATGGTCTCGATCTCCTGACCTCGTGATCCGCCCGTCTCGGCCTCCCAAAGTGCTGGGATTACAGGCTTGAGCCACCGCGCCCGGCCAAAATCTTAAATTTTTTTAATCTCAATGGTTTTTGTGGAACGGGTGGGTTTTTGTTACATGGGTAAGTTCTTTAGGGGTGATTTCTGAGATTCTGGTACACTTGTCACCCAAGCAGCAGTGTACACTGTACCAGGTATGTAGTCTTTTTTTTTTGGTGGGGGGGGGACCGAGTCTTACTTTGTGGCCCAGGCTGGAGTGCAGTGGCATGATCTCGGTTCACCGCAACCTCCACCTCCCGGGTTCAAGCGATTCTCCTGCCTCAACCTCCCAAGTAGCTGGGACTACAGGCATGTGCCACCAGGCCCGGTTAATTTTTGTATTTTCAGTAGAGACGGGGTTTTACTATGTTGGCCAGGATGGTCTCGATACTTGACCTCGTGATCTATCCACCTCAGCCTCCCAAAGTGCTGGAATTACAGGCGTGAGCCATGGCGCCCGGCCTGGTATGTAGTCTTTTATTCCTCGCCCACCTCACTCCCTTTCCCCCCAAGTTCCCAAAGTCCATTATATCATTCTTGTGCCTTTGCATCCTCATAGCTTAGCTCCCACTTACAAATAAGAACATATGATATCTGGCTTTCCATTCCTGAGTTACTTCACTTAGAATAATGGCCTCTAGCTCCATTCAAGTTGTTACAAAAGACATTATTTTGTTCCTTTTTATGGCTGAGTAGTATTCCATGGTGTATATGTACCACATTTTCTTCATCCACTTGTTGGTTCATGGGTATTTAGGTTGGTTTCATATTTTTGCAATTGCAAATGGTACTGCTATAAACATGTGTTTGCATGTGTCTGTTTCACTTAATGACCTCTTTTCCTTTGGGTAAATACCCAGTAGTGGGATTACTGAATCAAATGGTAGTTCTCCATCCTGTTTTCCACAGTGGTTGTACTGGTGAGTTTACATTCTCACTAGCACTGTAAAGTGTTCCCTTTTTCACTGCATCCATGCCAGTATCTACTATTTTTTGATTTTTTACTCTGCTGATTATTTCTTTTGCGGTGCAGAAGCTTTTTAGTTTAAGTAGGTGCCATCTATTTGTTTTTGTTGTATTTGCTTGTGGAGTCTTAGTCATGAATTCTTTCCGAAGCCAATGTCTAGAAGAGTTTTTCTATGTTATCTTCTACAATTTTTATGCTTTCAGGTCTTAGATTTAAGTATTTGACCCATCCTGAGTTGATTTTTGTATAAGGACCCAGTTTCATTCTTCCACATGTGACTTTCCAGTTTTCCCAGCACCATCTACTGAATAAGGTGTCCTTTCCCCAGTTGCTGAAGATCAGTTGGCTGTATTTGGCTTTATTTCTGGGTTCTCTGTTCTGTTCCACCAATCTACATGCCTATTTTTATACCAGTACCATGCTGTTTTGGTAACTATAGCGTTGTAGTATAACCTTGAAGTCAGGTAATGTGATGCTTTCAGATTTGTTCTTTTTGCTTAGTCTTGCTTTCGTGATGCAGGCTCTTTTTTGGTTTCATATGAATTTTAGGATTGTTTTTCCCAGTTCTGTGAAGAATGATAATGGTATTTTGATAGGAATTGCATTAAATCTATAGATTGCTTTGGGTAGTATGGTCATTTTCACAATACTGATTCTATCCATTCATGAGCATGGGATATGTTTCCGTTTGCGCCATCTAATATTCCTTTCCATAGTGCTTTGTAGTTTTCCTTGTAATCTTTCACCTCCTTGGTTAAGTATATTCCTAAGTTTTTTTTTTTTTTTTCCTCAGTTGTTGTGAAAGGGACTTTATTTGATTCTCAACTGGGCCATTGTCAGCATATAGCAGTGCTACTGATTTGTGTACACTGATTTTGTATCCTGAGACTTTACTGAATTCGTTTATCAGATCTAGGAGCTTTTTTGATGGGTCTTAGGGGTTTTCTAGGTATATGATCAGATCACTGGTGAACAGCGACAGTTCGACTTCCTCTTTTCCAATTTGGATGCTCTCTCTTTCTTTCTTTCTCTTGTCTGATTGCTCTGGCCAGGACTTCTGGTACTATACTGAATAGAAGCAGTGAACATGGGCATCCTTGTTTTGTTCTAGTTCTCACAGGGAATGCTTTCAACTTTTCCCCATTCAGTATGGTGTTGACTGTGAGTTTGTCATAGATGTGAGGTATCTGATAATGGTAACATTTCAAAACAGTAAATAAATATACCAATAATAAACAGCAATAAACAGTGTTAGAAAATGGGCTAGTCACTTGGAAAAATAAAAAACACAGGTCATTAGTGTCATAAGCAGAACTGTATTCTCCCAAAAGATATGTTGAAATCCTAACCCCCAGTATCTGTGGATGTAACCTTATCTGGAAATAGGGTTTTTGCAGGCGAAATCAAGTTAGGAGGAGGTCATTAGGGTGGACCTTAAACCAATAAAGAGAAAAATGTCTCAGGAAGGGAGAGACAGGGAACACTGTGCAATGACAGAGGCAGAGACTAGAAGAATGCAGCCACAAGTCAAGCCAAGCCAAGGATTGACGACCACTGCCAGAAGCTAGGAAGAGGCCAGGAAGGGTATCTCCCTTGAAGGTTTTGGGGGTATGGCTCTGCTGACACGTTGAATTTGGACTTCTAGTTTTCCGAACTGTGAGACAATACACTTCTTTATTTTAAGCCCCCCCTGGTTTGTGGTAATTTGTTACAATAACCGTAGGAATAAAACTAGTTATACTAAAATAAATTCAATAAAAATGTCTCGTTCTTCCTTACAAATAAAGAAATGCAAATCAAATCAATAAGATATGCTTCTTCACCTATATAGAGCAAGAGTTTTGATAGTGAACGGTGTTAGCAAAAATATGCAGCCTCAGGTATCTTCATTGCCATAGGTATCATCTTAACCGATCTGCTCAAACCACTCTCCATCCGTTCTCCATACAGTAGCAAGGATGGTCTTAAAATATAAATCTTATCTTACTCTGCATTCCGAGCCGTAAATCTTTTCAATGGGAAACTTTAATCTCAAGCCAATCTGACACACAGATATTGGTTCATCTCATGCCATCTATCTCTGATTACTGTGTGCACTGGCCTTTATTCATCTAAATTATCCTAACCCCATCATTCCACACCTGTTTGTTTCCTAAATTTCACACAAGTTCCTTATCCATCAAAATTCCTCTATCCCCCATCATTCCACACCTGTATGTTTCCTTTGTAATACCGGTCACAAGTTGTTTTTTGTTTACTTGTTTCTTGTCTGTCTGCAAAGGAATAGAGGACATTATCTATCTTGTTCATGTTTTATCTTCCAAGCAATCTTCTCTATGTGGACAACTTCACATAATCTAGATACAAATAGCAATTTTTATTCTAGAAAAATAAAATTAAATGGTATCTACTCCAACTCAGCTTCTGAGACAGATTTTTCATTATTGGAGAAGAAGGCTACAAAATATACTGGGGCTCAATTGGAATTGGAAGAATCAGTACTAACTCATAGCATATGGGGGGCAAAGAGAGAGAAGAGGTAGAGAGGAAGAGATCGGTATGCACACACACGTTTCCTAACTGTGTCCACTTAGAGAAACACTTAACACCAAATACAGGCTTGGAAATACCATTTTTCTTAACTAAAAGGACTCAGGGCTCCTTGAAGAAAAGTGGATTCTATCACTGGAACAGGGAAAGTACAAAATGATCCTGGACTATCAGGTTGAGCCAGACAGTAGGAAAGGCACATGTCAAAAGGACACAGGAGCTAGCATGAATGGACTTTCACTGCACCCATCTGGGACCACATGAGCACTAAAATCATGTCAGCAATGAGCGGGGCATGGTGGCTCACACCAGTAATCCCAGCACTTTGGGAGGCTGAGGCGGATCACCTGAGGTCAGGAGTTTGAGATCAGCCTGGCCAACATGGTGAAACCTCATCTCTACCCAAAATACAAAAATTAGCTGGGCATGGTGGCACGTGCCTGTAATCTCAGCTACTCGGGAGGCTGAGGAAGGAGAATCGCTTGAACCGAGGAGGCAGAGGTTGCAGTGAGCCAATATCACACCATTGCATTCTAGCCTGGGCAAAAAAAAAAAAGGATATTATTGGAACAACTGATAAAATCTGAACATCAGCTATGAATTAGAAACCAGAATTGTGTAAAAAAATTACACTTTCTGATTTTGATCATTGTATTGTGGTTTTGTAAGACAAGGTCCTTGTTCTTAAGAAACACACTCTGAATTATTATTGTTTTTTTTTTTTTACTGTCAGATGAAAGAAACAGAGCACATTTATTCAGAAAAAACAACTGTTTCCTGGCATTGAGTTCTAAACAAAAGTTATCAGTGGAGTTACAGGGACATGGAATGGAGTAAGATATTAAATCATCTCTTCAGCAGTGACTAACAATGGATGTGGGAATGTCCTTCATACCAAGACTTTTCAGTTGAATATTAAGCGAGATGCAGTGCCTGCCCCAGAACAAACATCTCATAGAGAACTCCTAGATTCTTTGATCCTCTGTAGTTATTGGATAAACTCTTTCCCTCTCTTTCTCAGCCCAAGGTGTTTTTGTTGTTGTTGTTGTTGTTGTTTTTATTATACTTTTTAAGTTCTAGGGTACACGTGCACAACGTGCAGATTTGTTACATATGTATACATGTGCCATGTTGGTGTGCTGCACCCATTAACTTGTCATTTACATTAGGTATATCTCCTAATGCTGTCCCTCCCCCATCCCCCCACCCCACGACAGGCCCCGGAAACACACCCTGACTTATTTAATGATAGGGGCCTGATGTCTCCAATTTATTCTCCAATGGTTACAAAAAAGAACTACATACATATATAAAAATATACAAAGAGAAATTAAGAAGCAAATAGAGCAAAAATGTAAACAACTGGTAAAGAACAAAAGGGGGTTTCTTGTAGTATCATCTACCTTTTCTGTAAATTCGAAATTATATAAAAATTAGAAGTTGATAATAAAAATCCAATTTCTAATCCTTTTTATATAGTAAATTAATTAATTTCGAATAGGCAAGATAAGACTCTTAGTAAAAGACTCAAAGGACGTAAATGAATACACAGTAAAAAGTGTTTCTCTCTCATCTTTCTCATAGCTTCCCTCCTCAGAGGCAACCACTGCTGCTGTTTTTCTGTAAATTTGTTTAGAAACAGTTTAGTAGTTGTTGTTTTTGCATGAATGGCATTTTTTTTTTCTCTAATTAAAATGTTTATCTTGGCAAAAGTCTCATGCAAGTAGACAGAGAAAAGCCGAGTTTTTTAAGGCTGCATAGTATTCCATTTCATGGGTGATTATACAATAATATATTTAATCAGTCCCTATTGAACATTTAGTTTTGTTACTATGAACAATGCAAGCATAAATGTAATGGTAGCTATTTCTTTGTGCATATGTGTATGTACATCTGTAGAACGCACATCTAGAATTCAAATTACTAGTTCAAAGGATATAAGCAATTAAAATTTATGAATTATATTGCCAAATTAGTCTCCAAAGACACTGTACCAATTTAAACTTCTGCTTATAATGTATGAGAGTTTCTGTTTCGTGGGTGTGGGTTTTTCAACCAACGATACTGGCCTATTTAGAAAGGACAGAGTTTTATTTTGAAAATACACAAAACTTTGACCCCTTTCTTCACAGATGCACCTAGCTTATGCAATGTTCATTAGGTTACTTTCAATAAGGTTCAGCCCACCTTGCCAGTTCTTAGATGAGAATCTTTCCCAAGGGTGAAAGCATCTTGTTTCTGCTTCTCTTGGCAAAACTCATGGTTTCCACGTGATGGAGTCGATGAGTTTTATCCCCTTGTTAGACTGTGTGTTCCTGAGATGGACAGGGACCATATGTTGGAAAGAGGAGGAGATTTATTTTATTTTTGTTTTTATTTTTCTAGAGACAGGGTCTCCTTCTGTCACTTAGGCTGCAGTGCGGGGGTATGACCATAGCTCCCTGTAACTTCAAACTCCTGGGCTCAAGTGGTTCTCCTGCCTCAGCCTCCCCAATAGCTGGGACTACAGGTGTACACCACCATGCCTGGCTAATTTTTTGATTTTTCTGTAGACACAGGTTCTCTCTATGCTGTCCAGGCTGGTCTGGAGCTCCTGGCCACAAATGATCCTCCTACCTTGGCCTCCAATTATGAGCTTTAGAGTCATACAGCACTGGAGCCCTGGGTTTGAACCCTGGCTCTGCTAGTTACTGATTGTGTGCATTTATAAACATCTGAGTAACTAGTAAGTGTCCATGTGCCAGGTACTATGTCAAGAGCACTCAAGCTGTCTTAAAATGATTTGGAAAAGGATGCTTTGTTTTGACCTTTTGTTAACACACTGAAGCCTAGAATTGACAGCTTGGAAGAGGGCACTTAAGAAGCACCACCACAGCCCACCAGTGCAGCACTCAAGCTCTTGACATAGTACCTGGCACATGGACACTTACTAGTTACTAGAAGAATAAGACATAGTATTATTGTACTCAAAGGCTTATATAAAGAGACAATGCCATGCAGTAAGCACAGTGATAGAGGGTTTAAAAACTAGGCTTTTTTTTTTTTTTTTTTTTTTAACTTATTCCCTTCTTGTTCTCATTTCCCTCTCTCTCTCTCTCTCTCTCTCTCTCTCTCTCTCTCTCTCTGTTCCAGAAAAGGTTTAAGGCAATAACAAAGATAGAAAGAATGTCATGGAATCTTACAGAAGGATACCTAACCCAGTTTTAGGAGTGGGAGGCTTCAAAGAAGACTTCCTAAAAATTGTATTGCTTGACATTTGAATTATTTATATGATTATATAATCTCCACATAGACAGTTCTAACCACTTCTTGGTTTACACGGTCTTAAAATGATTTGGAAAAGGATGCTTTGTTTTGACCTTTTCTTAACACACTGAAGCCTAGAATTGCCAGCTTGGAAGAGGGCAGCCCACCAGTGCAGTATATGGGCATTTCCAGGCCCATCGATAGCAGAGGAAGGGGTGTACTGATGAAGAAAGTGGGCTCTGGGATCTGGCTGCCGTTTAGCACTGACTAGCTCTACGATCATGTGGAAGCTGTTCAACCTCCCTGTGCCTCATTTTCTTCAACTGATACAGTACCTGTCCCTCAGCGGATTGTTACAAGAAGTGAGATACTCTGCATAAAGTGCTCAGCACACTAATTAGTACATGGTAACAGCACAGTAATACCAAGTCCTATTTTTATTATGAGCAATAGCAGAAGTCATAAGAACGGCAGGAAATATCTTTCCTCCACTTGAGTCCCATTGTCTAGCATGCGGCATCTGTGCTATGTTTCTGTTTAACATCACAGTGAAGGTTACTTCTAGCACAGCGAATGGTGATCCAGCTTGGCATCATGTTTAGAAAGCATTCTTCTAGCAGTTCGTGGGGACCCCTAAGGCCAAAAGCCTTCAGTAAAAATGCTTAGGCTTACCACAGGACATAAGAACTAGTTAGGGCCACTGGTGGTGGATTAAATGACTGACTTTGTGACTTCATCTTTTGGTTTTCTTCTTCTGGTGCAATATTTCTTCATTTGGGCTGCACAAATGATAGTTAACCAGAAGATGTAGTCAGGAGATGCCTAGCTGAATTATTTAACCCTTTCTCTGCAATGGAAAAAAACTGTTTTTGATATATACATTTTTAGGTAATGCTTGCTTTTTCAAAACACAATTCTTTTATTTATTAGGGCATGCCTAATTTTAAATGTTACTGATGTATTTAATTGTATTTGTATCCATTTGTTTATTCAATCAATCATTAGTTATTAGCACTCATGTTTCCAAGCATTGTGCTGGGAGCCACAGGCAGAAGAATAAACAGCAGACTCATCTCCACCCTAAGGCAGGCAATGATAAGGACAGACACTAAATGGAGGTCCAGGGAGAGCCAACAGAATGTGCACTGTACTGGTGGAGGGAAGCAACAAGTGTTTGAGGAATCCAGAGCAGGGCATGTGACTACACCACAGCAGAGAGAGCATAGAGAGGGAGGTGTGAGAGGAGGGCCAGAGCGCACAAGGCCTTAGGGCTTGTGGACTTTATCCAAGGGTGGAGCTTTAGGTATTGATCACATTTGCTTTTTTGAAAGCTTCCCTTTGGCTGCAGGGTGTAAGGAATTGAGTGCCTGCTAATGGACCAGTTAGGAGGCTACTACGCTGGTCCCAGAAAGGAATGACGAGGTCTCTGGTTGGGGTGGAGCCGGGGAGAGACAGAGAAGTAGATATGCTTTAAGAGTAGAGATAGAATCTATTGGAGAAGATAACTTACTGGGTATGAGAGGCAAGAAAGAAGGAAGTGTCAGGGTAAGTATCTCACATGAGCTACTGAGCAGACTATGATGCTCCATTAATGAGGATAGGGACAGGAGGAAACTGTGATTCAGACAGGCTATGCAATCTGTTTGAGACACCTGAGAGAGATCCAAGTGAAGATATTTCTCATGCTTCTTTCTCTCATGGTCGAATTAAACCTGATCCCCTGAACACAAAGTGAACAACACCGAGGATGGCAAACACAGAGCATCAGCAACGGAAAGGGCAAGCAGATATCCCCACCATCATGGCCGGCAAACACAGCAAGGAGAACGCATACTTCACTGCCCCATTTAAAAGTGGAAAAAGATTTTAAAGAGATAGGAGATATCTGGGTTCTATTGAATTTTTTTTTTTTTTTTTTTTTTTTTACTAACTGAATTCATCATATCAAGTTCCTCAGTGATTCAACCTTCCCGGTATAAGAAAATAGAAACAAACACAATACCTTCCTCCCATAAAACGTTAACTACTAAGGTCCCATGCAATTCAGTTTTTAAAAAAAATACCATAAAGAAGCTATACAACGTCAACACACGAATAAATCACAATAGCATTATTTAACTATGAAGTGCTTGTGAGAGTCTCCCCAGGGCCTGAAAGCTTAAGGAGATGAATAACTCCTCCCTTCTCAGGCCCAGTCCCAAGGTGCAACTTGGGCCAGCAGCTTGGGCCAGCAGCTTGAGCCAGCAAGACAGCAGAAGCAGGAAGAGAGCCTGCGGAAGACATCTACTCCTGAAGATTTAGAAAGAGGCCACCTGGGTACAACGTAGCAGTTACGTCAGACTACAACACTTCCTGTTTACAGGAGACTATAAAACCTGTGCCCCGTCCTCACTTGGTGCTGACGCCATTTTAGGCCTCAGCCCGCCTGCACCCAGGCGCTCATTAAAACAGCATGTTGCTTCATACCATCTCATGTTGTCTGTTAGCGCGCTCTCGGGGTTCAAACTGATACAAGAACCTTAACAGTGCTCAGTATCCAATAATGACAGAATGGCACAAAGATTTAAACCAAAACATAAGAATGAAAATAACCTATTAATAATGACACTGATTTTTCTCTTTCAACCAACAATAAACATAATTTTTCCAACATGGGGCTCAATATTTATATATTTATTCCTTTTCATCCATTCCATTTAGAAATGATTTTCCATTATGGTAACATTTGGCTACTTGGCATGCCTAGCGAAGTAGTTAGCTGCATTTTACCTTAACTGGGGAGTTAGCTTGTTTATAAATCAACACTGCTCAGGAAAATGAAGGCTACCTGGACCTGATGCAGAAAACTCTTTAGTAGGAATTCACAATTATATGAATTGATAACAATTATGCATTTTAAATAACACTAAAAACCATCTGAATTACAGTATTAAACACACTTTTTTTTTTTTTTGAGACAGGGTCTCACGGTGTTGTCTGGGCTTCAGAGCAGTGGCATGATTGCGGCTCACTACCTCTGCCTCATGAGCTCAAGTGATCCTCCCACCTCAGTTTCCTGAGTAGCTGGGACTACAGGCATGGGCCACCACATCCAGCTAATTTTTGTATTTCTTGTAGAGATGGGGTTTTTGCCATGTTGCCCAAGCTGTTCTCGAACTCCTAAGCTCAAGCAATCCGCTGGCCTCAGCCTTCCAAAGTGTTGGGATTACAGGTGTGAGCCACCATGCCCAGCCAAACATACTTTAAAAAAACAAATCCCACAGATGGCTGAGGACTTTAACTAAATAGAATAAACTTAAGATTTTCATCCCTTCCCACCGTCAAATTTATACTGGTAGGAAGCCTCTCTACCTTACACGGTACTGAGGTGTAAAGGGGTCTCTGGATGACAGAAATCTAAACAGTTATCCTGTCACTTTTAAATAACTATGCCTAATTCAGAAAATGACGGAAAACCTAGTCAGTACACTGCATCTTTTTTTTTTTTTTTTTTTTTTTTGAGACAGAGTCTTGCTCTGTCACCACGCTGGAGTGTAGTGGCACGATCTCAGCTCACTGCAACCTCTGCCTCCTGGGTTCAAGCGATTCCCCTGCCTCAGCCTCCCAAGTAGCTGGGATTACAGGTGCCTGCCACCACACCCGGCTAATTTTTTGTATTTTAGTAGAGACGGGGTTTCACCATGTTGGCCAAGATGGTCTTGATCTCCTGACCTCGTGATCTGCCCACCTCGGCCTCCCAAAGTGCTCAGATTACAGGCATGAGCCACCGTGCCTGGCCCACTGCATCACTTTTTTAAAAATGTAGTTCCTTATCCCACTTTTCACAACATGTGAAGACTCTGATATATTTAAGGAAAGGTTTTCCCAGGTGTTAGTAAAAATCCTCAGGTACCTAGACAGGCAGCTTTTGGGCACAGGCTGGATAGCACAGTAGTCCCCCTTATCCAAAGTTTCGCTTTTCGTGGTTTCAGTTATCTTTGGTCAACCATGGTCCAAAAACATAAAGATATTTCGAGAGAAAGATCACATTCATATAACTTTTGCTACAGTTTATTAATTGTTCTATTATTATTGCTGTTAATCTCTTACTGCGCCAAAATTATAAATTAAATGTCATCACATCTATGTACATATAGGAAAAAAAGTATATATAGTGTTCAGTATAAGTGGTCTCAGGCATCCACTAGACGTCTTGGAGCGGATCCCTCAAAGATGAGGAGCTATTGTAGTCGTGACAAGAGACACTGAAGACTCACAGGTGGTTAAAGTCAAGTCCATGGATTACTTTCATTTCAGTTTGCTGTCACAAAACTTTTTTAAGTTCAATAAACAGATTCACTCTAACCTAATATTTATTATGCATCAACTCTGTGCCTAGAATTATTTTAGATCTTTTCCATGTATGTTGCTAACTATACATTTACTAAATATTAATAGAAAATCTTCTAAACAGATAAGAAAGAAATACATTTATGCCAATCATTTAACCATCATCTCGACTTGGAGAAATACGAATTACAAAGCAAAGCTTTCACTGACCTGGGAAGGAGATCGACTTCTACTACAGAATGGATTGCATGAGTAGAAAAACTGGAAAGCTTCCCAGACGCTCCTAAAGTTATTGTTTGGCTACTGTTTCTGTTGGAGTGAATTAATAGCCAACACGGAACTGAGCAAAGTATTTTAAAATCAGCCAAAATATTTATTGAATGAATGAAGGGCCAGACACCTTGTCCGCCGGCTCTCCTTGGCTTTCCTCGTCAGAAGTCTGTAACATCCGTAAGGCTGCATTTCCTCGTGGAAAGCTTTTAATACTTCCTATATTCTGCACTATCCTTATACTTCCTGTATCTGGCAATTTCTTTTAGCTTAAGTTTATCTTTTTTTAAAGAATAATCTTCCTTGTGTCTAAGGTAGAGTAAGTGGTTACTTCCCTTCTCCTGTCCACAGTTAAGGAGGCTTAATCACTGCTTCAACATTGGGAGTGTCTGGAGGCACATGGAACTTCTACAGAGCTAATCTGGTAATACTGTAACTCTTTTGATGCCAACAGCCCCTAAATGGAAGCTAAGAATGTGAGATGGCATCCAAAAGTGAAATATCAAAAGCTGCTCACTGGGGCCGTCAGTGATATCTGTTCATTTTGGGACAGAGTGATTATGGTAAGGGAAAGGGAGCTGAATTTGGAAGGGTGTAAAGAAGACCTAAAGTAGGTGAAAGACATCAGCTATTGACACTCAGCAAAGAGTTTTCATCTTTAAATGATGGTTGAGATATGGCATTTTACAGCTTTCTTCCTAGATTGTAATCAAGTTTCCTAAGACACTGTGAGCCAGGTTTCTTTCTATTTATACTTATTTCCAGTACACTGCTGTGGGACTCAACAAGGTTTTTAGTAAGGTAAGAGGGAACTGGAACCACTAAGAGATTTATTATTAAAATTTGTAAGTATTAAATGGGTCCATATTCAGATATACTAATCAACACACGCTAAAGACAAACATGATTTGAATAATCTACTACTTTGCTTTATCCAGTCAATTCTTTTCCACTTGTGAAAATAACCAAGTATTTTCTATACTCAGGAATACCAGACATCAGGAAGTGAACTAAGAGAATAAGAATGCAGTGGCAAAGAAAAGAGTCAAAAAACTAAAAACAGATCAAATATATCAGGAAATGGAAAAAACAAATAATTTTCCCTATTTTTTTAGCTCCTCTAGCAGAAATTAAATCTCTTTTATTGCTAGATCTAACTGAGAAAGAAATTTGTGTAGGTAGATTGGTTGCCAATTTAAGACAAATACTATAATATTTTTTAAGTATCATCCCAACCATGACTGCATTCTGAGCTTCATAAGCCATTAAGAAAATCTTTAGTTGTTCTAAAAAAAAAGCTGACCTCAATCTCTTCAATAAATGGTGTTAGGAAAACTGGATATCCACATACAGAAGAATGAAAATACAACTTTATCTCCCCTCTTAAAGAAGAATCAATTAAAAATAGATTAAAGGCTTAAGCATAAGACCTGAACCTATAAAGCTACTAGAAGAAAACACAGGGGAAAAGCTCAATGACATTGGTCTGGGCAGTGATTTCTTGGATATAACCTTAAAAGCAAAGGCAAAAAAGAGCAAAACCAGACAAATGGGATTGCATCAAACTAAAAAGCTTCTGCACCGCAAAGGAAACAATTATTAAAGAGACAGTCTACAGACTGGGAGAACATACCTGCGAATTGTACTTTGGAAAGGGGCTAATATCCATAATATACAAGAAACTCGAACTACTCAATAATAAGAAAACAAATAAACTATTTATTTAAAAAGGGACAAAGGACTTGAATAGATATTTCTCAAAAGAAGACATACAAGTGACCAACACACATGAAAAGCTACTCATCTCTAATAATAAGACAAATGCAAATTAAAACCATAATGAGATATCACCTCATACCTGTTAGACTGGTTATTATAAAAAAAAAGAGATAAGAAGTGTTAGAGATGATGTGGAGAAAAGGGAACCCTTGTACAGTGTAGGTGGTATTATAAATTATACAGCCATTTTGGAAGACAGTACAGAGTTCTTCAAAAAACTGAAAACAGAATTACCTTACGATCCAGCAGTCCCACTACTGGATATATACATACCCAAAGGAATTAAAATCACTATGTCAAAGATAAGTCTGCACTCTCAATCACTGCACCATTATTTACAATAGCCAAGACATAGAAACAATCTAAGTTTCCATCAACAGAGGAATAGATTTTTAAAATGTGATATATATATAAAACAGAAAACTATTTAACTGTTATTTAAAAAAAAAAGGAAATTCTGTCATTTTTGACAACATGGATGAACCTAGAGGACATTATGCTAAGTAGAATAAGCCAGGCACAGAGAGACAAATACCACACGACCACACTTACATGTGGAATCTAAAAAAGTCAGACTTAGTAGAAGTAACGAGTAGATGGTGGCTACCAGAGGCTGGAGACTAGGGGAGGATTGGATGGGGAACTGGGAGATGCTGGTCAACATGTACAAAGTTTCAGTTAGAGAGGAGGAAAAAGTCACAGCAGGGTGACTATAGTTAATAATAATGTATTGTATATTTCAAAATAGCTAAAGGAGAGGTTTTTGTTTTTCCAGAGACAGGGTCCCACTCTGTTGCCCAGGCTGGAGTGCAGTGGCGTAATCATAGCTCACTATAGCTTCAGACTCCTGGGCTTGAGCAATCCTCCCACCTCAGCCTCCTGAGTAGCTAGGACTACAGGTGCATGCCGCAACACCAGCTAATCTAAAATAGATGTTTTTAACTGTCCTCATCACAAAGAAATGATAAATATTTGAAGTGACAGATATGTTAATTACCCTGATTTGACCAGTCGACAATGTATACATGTATCAAACATCACACTGTACCCCATAAATATAATTATTTGTAAATTAAATTAATAAAACTTAAGAAAAAAAGGAAAGTGGCTGTCCTCTAGTTCAATCTTGCTCATTTAAGCAGTAAACAGTCTAAGTGTCTATGAACATGACATTTCAAAAAAGTGAAAGAAAAACTAAGCCTATTTAAAAATAATATTATTTGCAAATCTTTACTTAAACAAGTCTCACATCTTCTGTGAATAAGACTTGAAACTAAACAATGTGATTGAATAACTAAAACTACTAATATTCTTATTTTAAAATTTCAGGAAATACTTTGTCTCAAGATTTTGCTTATAATTCGTCTAAGTTTAAAAAGTCAAGGGTTTGGCCAGCGTGGCCAGTATATTTGGCAGAGACAGGGCTGAGGATTCGGCTAGATCACTGGGCTGGTGGTGGGGCCAGGGTAAGGATTCCACTGGTGCAGCTGGGTTGTCCAGCAGGGGAGGGGTCTAGGAAGTGGCCTGCATGGCAGGGAGAGTAGAAATTAGTGACATACAGGAAGACTGAGAAAATAAGTATGTATGTTGAGGATAATGGGAACCCAGGTTTCTCCCTATCACAGAAAGAAACTACAAATATGAAAGAGGGAAGGTTAAAATAAACCCCATGGTGTTAGATTGAAATGATAAATATCAATATACCTATCAATAAATAGACAAAGAAACAGATGTAGACGTATGTGTGTGTGTGTGCATTCTCCAGCCCCCTTACTAGCTCTGTTTGCTTAGAAAGTGTAAGAGCAATGACACACCAATGGCAACAACTGTATCTACCACCCAGTTCTTGATTTCTAAATGTTATACTAAAGGAAACGGCTGATTCCATTATGGGGATACAGAAAATACAAGATGAACCTGGACCATCCTTATGAACCAGAAAATAAGGAAGTTCTCATGGAATGACAGACATGTCCAAACGATACTGCAGCCAGCTGAAAGGGACCTCCACTATCCAAATCTGGGATAGTTTATTGTGGAAAACAAGGAGAATCAATTCAGTTGTTGACTACCTGTTCTCAGTCTTGGCTGTGTGGACTACAGCTTCTACCCTGACCAGCCTTGTAGGAGACACATACCACTGATTACAAGAGAGATCAGACCAATGGGAATGAACTGGCACAAATTCACCACCACAAATGAACAAACAGCTCACATCTGTGCTCTTCTGACAGTATGATCACTTGTTTAAAGTACCTAATATGTAGATGCCTACACATCACCACATATGTATATATTTTGCTAATAAGCTTCCTCTTTGGACACAGAGAAGCAACACATTTATTTATGCTTTGAGTACTTTATTAAGGTACTAACAATTTGGATGCAGAGACAAATTGCTTCCATTGTTATGCATTAAAAATATTTTTTCTAAGTTTTATTTTTAATATCAGCTAAAGAAAAAAATGTTTTTTCTGGGAAATAACTTGTAAAACATGGTATCAATTAAGTTGGTCTTAAATTTTCCCTTTCTCAAATCCTGACTAATCTGACAAAGATTAATCACTTAGGAAAGAAAAATATTTTTCACTGTTAAAAATCTGTGGTTAAGAGTTAGTTTGACTTTTAAAATAATTTTCATATTGAAACAATTTCAAACTTAAAAGTTCTAAGAAAACCATTAAAAACTCCTAAATTTCATTCAGATGATTGCCCAATTGTTAATGTTTTCAAATCTGTCTTATTCTTACATATACATATATGTGTGTATGTATATCTATAACACATAGATACATACATACCTATTTCACTTGTTTATACAGATTATAATAATCTATTTCTGTGATCAACCAACTAAATAAACACAGAATGATATATGATTTTGTTCTTCAAATGATGCTTAATCAAGTTAGGAAAGGTATCTGCTGGTCTGAAAAAGCTGGAGGTTTTGTTTTGTTGTGGTTTTAGATTTGGTGGCCAAATCACACTATTATATACTAGTCCGGTAGCCAAACTGTTCATGGAAGTTAGACAGGCAAAGATAAGTGGAACAGAAAGGAAGTAAGTCAAACAGGGCATGGTGGGGGCTGTGAGAAGCATGAGCCCTGTATAAAGTGAGCAGCTGTTAACTCTAGCAGATGGTTCCCATTCTGAAATGTGAACCAAGTTGTGCCAGAACTTCCAATTTTTCAAGAGAAGCTGGAAATACATATTTTAAAAGGATGTTATCCTATTTTAAAATGAAACTAATGTTTACAAATTATGAAACTGGTTTGGGGAAAAAAATCATCTATAGCTTATATACATTGCACTACCAGCTGACAGGTGTAATAATCATTCCAGTTAATATCTGGTCATGACTAATCTAAAAGTTCTAACACCATAAATAGGCAATACACACTTTGCAAAACAATGAAAAAAAAAAATGACCCTAACCCCAAGGATCCTGCAGTCAATTCTCTTGCAAAGGAAGTGATGCAATATAAACTTCACTCTTGCTGGCAAGGATTGATTCCATATTACAAAACAACATCTGCAAAGCAGAGCTTTTAAAGGAATCTTACAGAGTAGTGCCACTTATAAAGAATCTACTCCAAACACAGTAATTACCAGGAAATTTGTAATGATTCAAGAGAACAAAGACTTTTGTTTTTCAGTTTTTAAAATTGTTTTAAAAAAGAACACAAGCAGGGAAGTTCCCTTTGCATTCAAAGGCTGAATGGAAGATTTATCTAGTAATATTAGTATTTATATGCAGTCATCCCTTGAAACCAGTGGAGGATTGGTTCCAGGACCTCCTGTGGATAGCAGAATTCTTGGATGCTCAAGTTCCTGACATAAAATGGCATAGTATTTGCATATAACCTACGCACATCCTCCTGTATACTTTAAATCATCTCCAGATACTTATAACGCCCAGTACAATGCAAACGTGATGCAACAGTTGCTATACTATATTTTGGGGGAATGATGACCTAAAAAAGTCTGCACATGTTCAGTACAGATGCAGATTTCCAAATATTTTCTATTAGCAGTTGGTCGAATCCACAGATGCAGAACACATAGATACAGAGGGCTCTAATAGTATGACTAACACTAACTAGTATGACTAGGGTTTACTTTGGAGTTTACAGGAATATACTAAAATTATTAATAAAACTGATACAATTTCTATTTTTAAACATTGTCCTTTAAGAACTATTTGAAGACCCACCATCTCCATAACGCTTTTCTTGACACCTCTAGCCTGGAGTGATCTTTCTCCCTGCACTGGACTTTCAGGACAATTACTGTCTCTACAATTTATTTGCCAATTAATTGGATGTTGCACTGGGGCATCTTGTCTATTGCCCTTTTAAGCAATTACATGTTTCACTGCTATCTAGTATTTTAAATGTTTCTACATTTGTTTATATTCTCCAATAGTTCCTAGAACAGTGTTATTTCAAGGGTTCCAGTCTCCAAACTGTCTGTTGCTTGGTCTGTGATAAGTAAGGAAATTAAGAGTTTAGTAACTTTAAGGACAATTTGACATTACAGTGGCAGCCAAGAGCAAGATCAGCGGACTCATTTTATTCAACAAAGTATAGAGCGTCTGCATGCTATCAAACTCACGTGGTGAGATTGCATGATAAGGTCCTGTGTGACACAAGCTGGATTAGTCACACACAGTCTGACCATGTTACAAACTGTCTTATTTAAGGGTATTATATAAATTCTAACTCAAAATATTATTTGCATTGTATTAAGAGGTAGGGCCTTTTGGAGGTGATTAGATTATGAGGGTTCCACCCCCATGAATAGAATTAGTGCTCTTATAAAAATGGGTTGAGGGAGCTTGCTTGCCCCTTCTGTCATATAAGGACAGCAAAAAGGCACCAGTTATGATGAATGGATCCCAACAGACACCAAATCTGCTATCAATACTTTGATCTTGAACTTTCCAAATTTCAGAACTGTAAGCAATACATTTCTGTTGCTTATAAGTTCCTGAGTTTAAGGTATTTTGTCATAGCAGCCCAAATACACTAAGACATTAGGGAAATAAAAAGTACATCATTTATTTTTAATCCTAATTTGGTTTCATGCCTAATCCTTTGCAAAATAAGCTTTATGGACTCGTTGTCCCCAAAATACATGTATTTTCTGTGTGTACAGTCATAGCAAACCAAATTATGGTGAAGGAAGCAGGTTCAGAGAAATGAAGACCAAAAGAGATTGTACTAGCTGTTACTTGGAGGTGTGATTTCCTCACATATTGAGTCTGGTTTTGAAGCCAAAACCGATGGAGAAGTGTGTTATTTGCAGAGATGACTAATGAAGCAATGAAACCATCAAAATTAGACAGCATTTATATATAAAACAAAAATAACTTCAAGGCCAAAATAATTCTTTGAAAAAAAAATGCCAGCTTTAAAAGCTGATGTTTACAGGATAGTCTAACCCTGGTCAAGGCAGCTCATTCAGGTTGGGCTGGTTCAAAGAAGCATCGCTCTTGGATCTCATTTCTGGAAGAGCTTTTTCAAAGACTATGTGTTCCTTCCCAGAGTTATTCCCTGATAGACACAGGACCTCAAGCCACATCTTTAGGGCTTTTCACCATCTTTACTTTCAGGTTACCTGCAACTTCAAGGAATAAACGGCCTTCTGGATTTTGATGAGAGGTAGAAGTTCATGATTATAAAAGTAACCTTATGGCTGGGTGCGGTGGCTCACGCCTGTAATCCCAGCACTGTGGGAGGCGGAGGTGGGTGGACCACGAGGTCAGGAGATCCAGACCATCCTAGCTAACACGGTGAAACCCTGTCTCTACTAAAAATACAAAACAATTAGCCAGATGTGGTGGCACATGCCTGTGGTTCCAGCTACTCGGGAGGCTGAGGCAGGAGAATCACTTGAACCTGGGAGGCGGAGGCTGCAGTGAGCCAAGATCGCGCCACTGCACTCCAGCCTGGGCAACAGAGCAAGACTGTGTCTCAAAAACAAACAAACAAACAAACAAAAACAACAAAAAAAGTAACCTTTTCGCACCATACCTAAGGTGTTAATGTTGTTGGTTTTTCAATTAGAGTTTAAATGTATTTTTTAAATGTATATTTAATATATATCCCATTTGTAAATTAGAATGTTTGGCTTTGCAGAAATAGTCATTAATCTGTGAAAAGTGAATCTTCAGCCTCAACCTCCTAGGCTCAAGTGATTCTCTCACCTCAGCCTCCTAAGCAGCTAGGGACTACAGGTGCATGCCACCACGCCCAGCTAATCTTTCAAATTTTTAAAAAATTTTCACTGGAGACAAGGTGTCGCTATGTTACCCAGACTGGTCTTGAACTCCTGAGCTGAAACAATCCTCCTGCCTCAGCCTCCCAAAGTACAGGTATTACAGGTGTAAGCCACCATGCTTGGCCAAACCTCCACATTTTGAATGCCTAAAGAGATTAATAATAAATATTCCAAGTAAGGATTATGTCATCTGTTACTATGTTTTTATAGCTCCAAGGGTGTTTGGCTTTCCAAGGCGTTGCTAGTCTGTTCCTTGCTTGTTCACCATGAATGAATTACTTATTTCTTTGCCTGCCCTTTAGTTCCAGCATATTCAGGAAAGGAGTGGTGCAGAGTAAATAGTGAATGGCATTTCCTATTTTATAAAATTGGCAACATGTAAGGCTTAAGTAAATAACATAGGATGTATTAATAAAAATGTAGGTTAATTTGGCAATTCTCTTTGGTCTATACATATTATATACACACATAAATAGGCTATAAGTTAATTTCATTTAGGGTGAAACAACAGTTGCACAACTCAGATTTCTCAAACTTGAATTTATTTTCAAGGAGGATTTCACAAAGTCAATTTAAACTAGACTGGAAAAAACCCACAAAAATTAATATACAATAATCCTACTATTTTAATATGTATGAATAAAAGGTAAAGACTACACTATAGTGTTTAAAGCAGTTTAAACTTTATTATTGGGTTGAAAATATAAAAAATTACAGTAAAAATATTTAAACAGGGTAACCTTAGTTCCACTCTCTAAAGGTTCCTATTGTTAACTTATATATTCTTCCATAAAACTTTATGTTCCTATACCCTGTGTATGTATATACATATTTAAAACAAAATTATACATAATATATAAAATATACACTGTACCCCATGTGTCATATTAATATATCTTGTCTGTATGTGATATATATCATATAATCTGATCTACATGTTTTTCTCAATTAGGATGTCTTAAATACTAAAGGTAACATTAGCAGTAAATAGTAAAGCAGGCTTATATCCCAAACATTTCATCTGTTCTCCCACACTTCTGTGGGAGTTAGGCAATAGAATACTATTAGCTCTGCCACACAGGCTGTAGGATACACACACACTTCTGGGCCAAAGCACAGAAAAGCTGGTGTGCACATGCTTTGGTGACTGAGGAACCTCTGTGTTTGAGATGGCAGAGCCACAAGATCAAAGCAGCTTGTGTGCTCAGTGATTGCCTAGAGAGTCCCCTGGATTCACAGAAAAGTTTATGTGAGTGAGAAATAAGCCTTTCTTACATTAAGTCACTGAGACTTGGGGGTTGTTTGTAACTGCAGTATAACCTTCCCTATCTTAAATCAGCAACCCTTTCACATTACCATATTTGCATACCTCATTTTCCTAAATAACAGCATAGATATGTTATAATTAAGACATCAGCCCCTACTGAGGTACTTTTAGGTTGCTCCTGCTTTTGTGGTTGCTATTGTTACTATAAAAAATGTTATCATTAACATCACCTTACCCACAATTTTCCTAACCCAAACAAGTATTTCTGTGGGGAAATTTCTTGAAGTGAGAACTGATGGGTCATAGAATACTAAATTTGATGCTTTGGAAGGCCGAGGTGGGAGGATTGCTTGAGGTCAGGAGTTCAAGATCAGCCTGGGCAACATAGTAAAACCTTGTCTCCACAAAAAAATTTAAAAATTACCCAGGCATGGTGGTGCATGCCTGCGGTCCTAGTTACTCAGGGGGCTGAGGCAGGAGGATTGCTTGAGCCCAGGAGTTCGAGGCTGCAGTAAGGTATGATCATGCCACTGCACTCCAGATGAGAGTCTGTCTCTAAAAAAAAAGTAAATTTGAAAGAAATATTTAAGTAATACACCGATAATCAGAATTCAAAAGATATAAATGGAATGCAGTGAAAAGGTTCCCCTCACACTTTATTCCAGAACTTCCGGTGCTTTTATCTGACTATAACCAATGCTATCAATTTCTAATGTATTCTGAGCACTATGAATGGAATATTTGCATCCCACCCCCTGCCATGCCAAAATTCATACATTGAAATCTAACTCCTAATGTGATGGTATTTGGAGAGGGGGCCTTTGGGGGTGACCAGGTCATCAGGGTAGAGCCCTCATGAATGAAATTACTGCCCTAAAAGGAAGAGGATACACAGCTAACATACTCTTTTTCCACCATGTAATAATACAATGAGAGGGTGGCAGTCTGCAACCCAGCAGAGGTCACTCACAAGAACCCAACTATGTCAGCACCCTAATATTGGACTTCCTGGCCTCCAGAACTGTGAGAATAAATTTCTGCCATTTATAAGCTACCTACTTTATGATATTTCGTTATAGCAGCCTGAAAGACTAAGACTGAGAAATTTTGTATGCAAAATTTTATGCCTTTATGTATATCCATATGTATATGTATATATGTAAATATGTGTATGTATATGTACACATAAATACACACATGCACATGCATATGTATATTTAGGGTAGATATGAGAGAGATTTCTAAATTGTATCTCAAAGAAAATGCCTGCTCTCCCACACCCTCCTTGGACTGGTTTTTATTCATTTTTATTTTTGATTTTAAGGCAGGGTCTCGCTCTGTTGCCTAACCTGGAGTGCAGTTGTGCAATCATGGCTCACTGCAGCCTCAAACTCCTGAGCTCAAGCAATCATCCCACCTTAGCCTCCTGAGTTGCTAAGACTACAGGCATGTCCCACGACCCCCAACTAAATTTCTTTGTTTTTTATTTTGTAGACATGGGGGTCTTGTTATGTTGCCCAGGCTGGTCTTGCACTGCACTCCTGGCCTCAAGCAATCTTCCCCACTTGGCCTTCCAAAGTGTTGGAATTACAGGCATGAGCCACTGTACCTGGCCTAGGCTGTTTTTTTTTCTTTTTCTTTTTCTGAGACAGAGTCTTGCTCTGTTGCCCAGGCTGGAGGGCAGTGGCATGTTCTTGGCTCACTGCAACCTCCACTTGCTGGGTTCACGTGATTCTCACACCTCAGCTTCCCAAGTAGCTGGGATTACAGGCATGTGCCACTATGCCTGGCTGATTTTTGTATTTTTGGTAGAGACAGGGTTTTGCCATGTTGGCCAAGCTGGTCTCAAACTCCTGGCCTCAAGTAATCTGCCTGCCTTGGCCTCCCAAAGTGCAGAGATTACAGGTGTAAGCCACTGTGTCTAGCCATTGGGCTGTTTTTAAAACAAGAGGCACTCATGCAGTGTTTCTGTGCTCAGCAATAACAGCAACTGCTAATACTTGGACAACCCTTTTGCATCATCTTATTAGAAGGGGTCCAACTACAATTGTCAGGTGAGCTGATAATCTTTATAGTATTTGCAGTACAAATTCACAACGATCAATGATCTGCTTCTCTAAAGACAGGCAAAAACTAATTAACGCTTCTTCTATACCTAAAGGCAGTGGGAAAGGGCTAAGTAAAGCGTGAAGGGAAAAGGCCAGGACAAAGCAAAAGCAGTGGCATGCAGGTGACCTTGAGAAGCATGAGCAGGAAGCAGCCAGGAGAATGATGTGGCTGAAAGGTGTACGTGAACACTGGGGAGCAGTGGTGAAGGGGAGGAAGTAGTGGGTAGCCAGAGTCAGGAACCAATGTGACAAGGGACTATATTTGAAGGGTGAGGAAGCTGCAGAGAAGAGCACCCAGAGAGCAGATGGAGGCTGAGAAAGGGAGGGGAGAGTAGGTGGCAAGAGAAACAGAAGGGCAGATACAAAAAGTTCTAAGGGTGACTGTGAAGTTTAGAGTTCACAGACTCAGAAAAGGTAAAGATGGTTGGGTGTCCTGTGTCAGAATGTACTGGGGGATTTTCCCTAGTAATTTAGGTCTAAATCGCAAATGATTGAACATTCCTGATCTCTGTTTCATATGTTTATACTTTTGGGGAACCATAAGGTTAAGTCTGTAACTTTTTTTTTTTTTGAGACAGAGTCCCGCTCTGTTGCCCAGGCTGGAGTGCAATGGCGTGATCCTGGCTCACCTCAGCCTTTGCCTCCTGGGTTCAAGCGATTCTCTAGCCTCAGCCTCCTGAGTAGCTGGGATTACAGGCACCTACCACCATGCCCGGCTAATTTTTGTATTTTTAGTAGAGACGGGGTTTCACCATGTTGGCCAGGCTGGTTTCAAACTACTGACCTCAAGTGATCTGCCCGCCTCGGCCTCCCACAGTGCTGGGATTAGAGGCATGAGAAGTCTAACTTTTAATATGCCTTTAAATAACTGTCCACTTATCACAATTTCCTGGGCTTAGGATAAAAGTATTCTGTTTGAGGAGGAGTCATCTTTTTTTTGGTAATTTAATATTCATGAGTCTTTTAAAAAGTAGATTAAATTATTTGACCTTTTAAATTCTGAATTAATTTTAATGGGTTTAGGTTATTTGCCTTATGGCATTACACTGAAACCTTGGCAGACAGACAGCAATTGTAGCAACAGCTTCACTAAAAGTGAGTGTATTCCTTAAGAAGAGAGGGAGAAGGCGATCAGCTTGAGAGGCACCAAAGAATGAGGAAGACTTGAAGAAGACCGGGAGATACCAACAATAACGAAGAAAAGGGGAAGAAGCAGTTCCTGCTCTCAAAAGGGCATCTACATATCCAGTTCAGACATTTCTTCCAACTGCCTATACGATATTTCAACTAGGATGTCTCACTAGGCATCCCAGACTCAATGAGTTTAAAACATAGCTCAAGTAAACCTCTACCAGTCAAACCTACTCATCCTGTTGTCTTCCTCATTTCCATGAATGGCTATCCACTTAGCCAAAAAGAAACTGGAAATCAAGTGAGACTTTTCTTCCCCTCCCTATGTCCAGTCAATGAGGATGCATGCTGCATCTCCCAAATCCATCCCTGCTACTCCAGCCCCAATCCTTGGTCTGACTTGATTTTCTACAGTACTTGCTACCCAGTTTCCCTAACTTCAATGTCACTACTAATTCTTCTTCATTTTTACATCTTTTACTTCTAATCATGAAATATTTAACCTTGTAGTAGACATAGTATGCCCTCTACCCACATTTATCCCCCAACCCTTTTTTTTTTTTTTGCCAGTAGGGCCCTGATGCTGTTCAGGTGTTCACCCCTACCCAGCCATGTGCTCCAGAAATGGAATGCTATCCCCAGATCCAAGAGAATGGATCTTGGTTAGTCTAAGGTAAAGCTGGGAATTCCAGTCCTCTTGTCATTGATGAGATTAGGAAGTTTTTCTTGGATCTGAGTAAAGATGTGGGGCAATCCTTTTTGAAACCTGTCATATGCACATGTTGCCTGAGTTGTCATCTTGAGATGAGGAGAGCCAGTCTAAAAGGACAAGTCAAAATGCTGAGGAGATGGAAGGCACCTGGGTCCTTCAAAACATGACTAAGCAACTGAATTATCCAACCCAGGACCCGTTCTACTGCTACACTTCTTGTTATGGGAAAGAAATAACTTTCCTTATAGTTTAAGTCACTTTTATTTGGGTTTTTCTATTACTACTTGTAGCCAACACATTCTGCTACAAAAAGAGATAAGCTTGCCTTAATAGGGAAGTTGATAAGTTTAGTTTTGAATTCTGAGTTTGGGTTTACTTTTCTGAATGGAAACAAGATCAAAGGATGGATGAGAGGACAGGAGTGCAGAGATTCAAGAACTGGTACAGAAGGGATATTGAGGGCTACACAAAAGTAGCTGAAGTCATCAGGTATGATTATGACTCAAAATGGCAAACAATTATTCAGTGCTTTTTATGTGCTAGGCACAATTTCAAATGTACTAAAAGAACTATCTCTTTTATTCTCACAGTTCTAAGAGTTTCCCTTCCTATGCTACATATGGTAAAAAAAAAAAATGAGGGTAAGAGAGGTCTAGTAATTTGTGAAAGGTTACAAAGGGTCAGGGGTGATAGAGCCACAGTTCAAACCCAGCAGTGTGACAGCAGAGTAAATGCTCTTAACTCTTTATGTTGCGTTACCTGCATTTAAGTTAGAGGAAGTCAGAATGAAACACGATAGTAATAAGCCTTCCAAGTGAGGGAACTGGAGAGACAACTAGAGTACCAGGTCAAGGGGAGGAGTACTGACCTTGAGATATAGCCTGTGGGGTTCTGGGTAGGACAACGGAGAGGACTGCAGAAGTTCCAGCAGACACTGGACACCAACTTCACCTGCTGCACAGTTTTGCTTAGAAACAGCAGCATGTTATAACACATTCAGCTTCCTTGCCTTAACAAAGTACTAAGTCACTTACAAACAGGAAAATAATATTTATTGAGTACCTACAAAATGCCAAGCACTAGGCTAGGTAGAGGCTTTATATATAACACGCCATTTAATTCTCACAATCACCTTAACCATAATGGCGACATTAACTTTTCATGAACAATTTTCCAAGCAAATATAACTTGTACATGTGGAGTCATCTACACCCATCATCCAATCCACTGGCAAATCTTGTTAGTTCAATCTTCAACAACTATTCAGCATTCAATCATTTCTCCTGTAAATGGTCTTCATTGATGATTTCCCAATATGCGAAAAGATATTCTGGCACTGACTTCAGTCCTATATCCTCAAATATCACCTACAGACAAGTCTGAAAAAAGACTAGGTTCTTACACAACCTGTTATTCATTTATCTAACAAATATTTTTTGTGCTAAGCAATATGCCAAGGGCTTAGATACAATGGTGATCAACATAACTATGGTCTGTGTTCCTCCAGACAGCCCAGTAGGGGATGCAGACAAGTAAAAGGAAAATATACCAAAGGAGCTATTAGAGGAAATGCAGGGAGATATATCACAGTACAAATGAAACACAGTTAATGCAGACCTCAAGGACTGAGAAGGTGATCCCAGAAGTAACATCTTTAGTTGAAAACTAAAGAACCGGTAGGAATTATTGAGGCAATGGGGTGGAGGAGGAGGAGTGGGTAAGAGTAGTGTCCCACATGGAGATCTCAGCAGGAACAGAGGCTGAGAGGCTTCAGAAAGAAAAAAGCATGTTTAAAGGATGAAAAGAAGTTCAGTAAGCCTGGAGCACAAGGCACAGAGAAGACAGCAACAGTAAAGGAAAGGAAAGATAGAGAAAAGAGAGGAGAATTAATTGTTGATGATGCAAGGGCCTTCCAAGTCATGTTAAGAAGTTTTGGCTACAGCATGGAAGTCTTAAGACTGGAGTTATGGAGACCAGTTAAGAGACAGCTGCGTCCATGGTACGCTTAATAGAAACTTATGCTGGAGCATGGTGGTAGTCACATTCAAAAGATATTTAGGAGACTCAATTGACCTCATCTGGTGACTGACCAGATGGGAGTGGAGATGGTGAGGAGATACATGAATCAAGAATAACTAGATTGCTGCCTTGGGCATTAGGTGGAAGGTTGAATACAAACTAGCTTTCACATGTGGTAACTTTCTCCAGGTAGCAACACTTTTTAGAAAAGTGACCTGCCAGAGTTCAGGTCAGCCACATAAAAAACACTTCTGGCCGGGCGCCGTGGCTCATGCCTGTAATCCCAGCACTCTGGCAGGCTGAGGCGGGCAGATCATGAGGTCAAGAGATTGAGACCATCCTGGCCAACATGGTAAAATTCTATCTCCACTAAAATTACAAAAAATAGCTGGGTGTGGTGGTGCGCATCTGTAGTCCCAGCTACTTGGAAGGCTGAGGCAGGAGAATCACTTGAACCGGGAAGGCGGAGGTTGCAGTAAGCTGAGATCACACCACTGTACTCCAGCCTGGCAACAGAACGAGACTCCATCTCAAGAAACAAAACAAAACAAAACAAAACAAAAAAACAGTTCTGTGTTGACATTCTAAATTTATTCCTTCTTTTTT
This sequence comes from Theropithecus gelada, assembly GCF_003255815.1. Classification (NCBI taxonomy): domain Eukaryota; kingdom Metazoa; phylum Chordata; class Mammalia; order Primates; family Cercopithecidae; genus Theropithecus; species Theropithecus gelada. The sequence goes on from NC_037684.1 coordinate 6,841,264, forward strand.
TCTACTGCACTTATAAGTAATAGTAAATGCTCAATGAATTTGCAAGCACAGAAACCATATAAATGACCTTATAAAATGGTGTGAAAGGAAGGAAGATAATGAAGGACCTCCTCAATCAGAGTAGCCATTTGTTCGCTGTTAAAAGAAGAGACATGTAATATGGAGTAATGAAAGCAAGACAAAGAATTAGCAGACTATTTTAAATGAAAACGTGTCTCTTCCAAGCAGGATGCATTACAAATAAGACATAAATTAATCATTGTTGAAAATTTAAATATTCACACTGGAATTGCTGTATTATCTATTGAAAGTTGCCTAGACTAATGCTAATAGCAATTACAGATAAACTCCAAACTTTCAGTGGCTTTACACGACAAGCTGATTTATTACCCATACAATACAAATGCTTCTGTGGGGAGGGAGTGGGCCTTTGCTACGTGCAATTGTTCAGTAGCATGTCTGACAAAAATGCTTCCATCTTCAACACATGACTTCAAGTTACCTCGCGCATCAACAGCCAGCCAGCAAAAGGGGCAGAGAATGGATAATCACTTGCGGGAGGCTTTTATGAGTTAGACCTAGAAGTGTCTAGACCTCAAAAATTCCACTAGTGAGTACTCTGTCACATGACACATAACTGCAAGGGAGGATGTGCCGCCAAAGAACAGGAAACACATTTTGGTGAATAATTAGCAGTCTATTACGGACGGTAAAATCCTGAAGACAAGACATATGACTTACTCACCTTTGCAGAGCTTAACAGTATCTTGAAGAAAATAGACCCTCAAGGTTCAAATATAATTCTGTTGAAAAAATACTTAATGAAAAAATTATCTCATAAGAGATCCATTTTGCTACATAAACTACTGCTAAAATACATAAACTGTAGGAAAAAAGATTTTCTGGCTCTTGACTTATAGATTTTCCTTATTTATCAGGAAGACACCAAAAATATTGTGGTAGAAGAAATAGAAGAAACCATTCCAAACTTGTGGCTCAAGAATTGCGAGTACTAGTTCTAAAGTATGGAAAAATACCAATGATAATGACTTAAATACTTTAAATTTTCATGTTGACTCTTATTCTCATAATTTTTTAAAAAGCATAGTTATTATGCTTAAGTCTAATCCTGGTCAGGCAGCCCTCTCTCTTCCCTCTCATAGATTTCCCATTGAGAACAGGAGGTCTAAAAAACATACACTTTGGCAAACAAGAAACAAACAAGAAAGCATGCTGGCTCTGAATTCCCTGGGCCTCAAAGTGACACGTCACTCTATGCAGAGTTCATTGGCCAATACCACAGGTTAGTCCTGTGGTCCCGATCTAACTGCAAGCTAGGTAGGAAAAGTTGAGAAGGACAAGGTAAGTGACTACTGTCTCTGCCACACCTGTATAGACCACAAGCCCCAGTTTCTAGGTACATTTCCTATGTAAATTTCGAGGTTGTATTCTCTCATACAAGTTGGTTTCTTGTAAGTTTGTTTACTAGTAACAATAACTGATAATCAAGATGATAAAATTAAATTTCTGGGCTTATAAATATAACAAATCATTTATCCATGGTGACCTGATCTGAAAACCTGTGGGAAGTAGCCAGTTGCTTCTTCTCAATATCTCTCAGTTACAACATCCTAAACAAGGAATCCATTCATCTATCAGTCAATAAATATTTATTGAGAAGGTCTGTGGGTCTAGTGCGATGTTTAACACTACATTAAGCATCTGACGGTGAAAAGGGCACACTTGGTTCCTGTCCTGATCCAACTTAGAGTCAAGTGAGGAACAGTTTTAAAAAATTATCAACAACTATGTTATTACAATACAGACAAACTAGAGATACAGGAAGAGGGCACAGTGCTAACATGGTATTAAACATGAGACCTCACCAGGTTAGGAAAGGCTTCACTGAGACAAACGCAGGGCCCAGAAGGATACATAAGGGTTAGACAGCTAAAGAGAGAAGGTTAACGTCCTAGACCAAGGGAAAGGTTGGAAACTTAGTCCAATGTTACTTTTTGTCTTGAACTTTGAAATCATTTTAATAATTATTTTGGTTTCTCTCCACCTGATTGCTGTAGTACTATTAAAACTAAATTTTAAATAATTCTGTTTGATTCTAACCAATCAAGTTTGCAATGGATTGCAATTTTTTAACAATATCTTCAAATTCTAGGCAAGGAAAAAAACATTTGCATATAATTTTTCTCTAAAAATACTTATACTGTGTATTTACAATTAGTAAATCTTGAGTTACTTCATTGTTTTTATATTAAGTGGTCTAAATAATAAATGGATGCATTCACCTCAACTGTAGATATTATGCAAAATTCCTGGATATATCGTATGAGTTTAAAATTCAATATCAAAACCTTAATCCATTTTCGTCACAAACACAGGATTTAGTTTTTCTTCTAATATAATACAGTCCCTTTTTGAATTTTTTTAATAATAAAAATTAGTATTTTTAACTAAAGAAAAGGATGACAAATGGCAAGAGATGCCACAGAATAAAAACTTTTTTGGTGAGGAAAAATTGTGTAACTTAGGCAAGTAACTACTTGTACCTCAAATTCTATTTAATGAGGTACTAGATGTATTGCTATAAATAAAATAAAAATAGTAATTATCTGCTAGCTACTTCACAGTGATTACTTAATTTTTTTGTAGATATAGGGTCTTGATATGTTGCCCAAGTTGGTCTTGAACTCCTGGCGTCAAGTGATTCTCCCACCTTAGCCTCTCAAAGCGTTAGGATTACAGGCATGAGCCACCATGCCTGGCTAACAGTAATGTTACAAGAATACATTAGAAATCTACAAATTTTATGCATTTCTAAAAAGATATGAAGACTGAAGACTGAAGCTTGTTTATGCTGCTGAGAAACAGGAAAACAACAGCCAGATCATTTAATGGTTTAGCAATAAAAGAACCTGGAACAAGAACATATTTCTACCTCTCTTCATTACAGTAATAAAATGCATTTACATTCTATGCTTTTTGAAGTTAATATTTTACACTCATAAAATGACTGCAGTTTAAAAACTGGTTTTGAAAGCTAAACACAGGAGTTCCCATTTTCAAGGAAAGTAATCCTTCCCAGCTATAAAAGCCTATATGTTTATGAGTTGTTTTCAGTTCAAAAACTCAAAATTAACCAAAATAGGCCGGGCGCGGTGGCTCACGCCTGTAATCCCTGCACTTTGGGAGGCCGAGGCGGGCGGATCACGAGGTCAGGAGATCGAGACCATCCTGGCTAACAAGGTGAAACCCCGTCTCTACTAAAATACAAAAAATTAGCCGGGCGCGGTGGCGGGCGCCTGTAGTCCCAGCTACTCGGGAGGCTGAGGCAGGAGAACGGCGTGAACCCGGGAGGCGGAGCTTGCAGTGAGCCGAGATGGTGCCACTGCACTCCAGCCTGGGGGACAGAGTGAAGACTCTGCCTCAAAAAAAAAAAAAAAAAAAAAAAAAACCAAAATTAACCAAAATAAAAGGATCCAGTAGAGAGGCTGATGTTCCTCCTTCTTTGCTTTTTCTCTAAACTGTTTTCAAGTAGTATAGTAATAGCCAACACCTACTGAGCATTACCATGCCAGGCACTGAGCTAAGTGGTTTACATGCATTATCACATTTAATCTTCACAACAACCCTATATGTTACGCTCTTTTAAAGAAATACCTTACATTACAGATAAAGAAATGGAGACTTTAAGAGGTAGTAGGTTCTCTACCTACAAGTATTGAATGAAGAGTTGGGATTCACCTAAGTAGTCTACTTCTAGAGCCAGTGCTCTTAACCATGCCCCTATCCTGCAAATAGTCTGTAAACAAGTCTTAGTGATGCTTCTGTTCAAACTGTGGGTCACTGCTGCCCCTGCAGTCTCTGACCATCCTCCCCAGCACTGCTGAGCTATGGTCCCATGTGAAGGCCTCAGTATGGAAGGAGGGTTGGCTAAGTATCCAATAATAGCTCCAGCCCAGTGGGAAGGTACCACACCACTTGAGATGACACTGCAAAGGAGGCAGATGCTCGATGGACACGTTCAAGACCCATCCAGCTCGAGGATAAAAAAATGGGGCTTGCAAGTTTCCAGCCTTCTTTTCTAGAACAGCTGCTGGGAGAGAGACCAATGGGGAAACTAAAGTGAAAGTCTCATTCTTCTCTAGCCTAAGTTTTAGAGTCCAATGAAGCATTGCAGCATACACTTTGTAGTCAGAAAACCCTGAGTTCAAATCCTGGTTCTACCACTTGCTATAGTGAACTTGGGCAGATCTGATCCCTTGGTCAGATCTCTCTAAGCCTGTTTCCTCATCTGTAAGGAAGGGTATTATACCACATAAGGTTATTGTGAGGACTAAATGAGACTAAGTATGCAATAGAATACCGGGGTCCAGTTTTCTTTGGATGTAATGGGCCTGGAAAAATCCTTAAAATACTTTTTACCTACAAAATCTTATGAAGTTCTGCCTCATTTTCAGCTTAAAAACTTTAAAAAATTCATCGAAATAAAAGAGAATTCTACTAGAGAGGTAGGTTGATGTTACCTCTTCCTTGCTTTTTCCTTAAAGTGGAATGTTAAACACTAGGATATGCCTGGAAAGTGTTCAACCTACAAAAAAGGAAGTTAGCAGCCGCTGAAAAGTAACTACAGCTGGTTATTCACTTTACTCTGAAAGCATTTGCTGTTGATATAATCACACCACAGGAAAACTTCATAATGTTGGCTGAAAGAAATCTGAAATGACACAGCAATAATGCTTCATCATGCAAAAGTTGGTTTCATCTTTTTTTTTTTTTTTTTTTTGGTTCAGCTAGTGTGATTGCAAGACAGGAGGCTATGTTAACTTGGTTATAAGCAGGGAAGTTGGCTGTGAGGAGATAAACAGAGATCTCACAGGAATTCTGGGGTAGAAATCACTGGACCGGAACTGAAGGGCTATCTCCCAGCTTCTGTTTCTGCCTTTTGATTCAGTCCATTCCCCTCCGTTTACTCAACAGTTCCTTCTGCTTTGGTGGCAGTTTCTGCTCCTTCTCACAGCTGACATGGCTTTGACTTGCTGTGGCCTCCCCCCATCATTCTCTGCATCAGGTGCTTTCAACCTTGATTTTATTGTTTATGTATACTTATGAACTTTTCTGAAGGGAATGTCCATACTTTCATCAGATGCTTCAGGAAGGCAATGACCCCAAAAAGGAATAAAAACCACTGTTTTATCTCATGACGCTCTACCTTTAGTTTCTCCTAGTAACTCTTTTACTTATTCAGTTTCTTAATTCCAAATTCCCAGCAGAATAATAATAATGGCTACCATTTATGAAGCTTTGAGTATGAGCCAGATACTGTTCTAAAGACTTAACTATTTTTAATTCTTAAAACTACATTATAAGGATCTAATATTTTATAGAGAAGGAAACGGAGGCATAGTGAACTTTGGGTAACTTGCTTAAGGTTACACAACTAGCAAGTGGCTAAGTCTGAATTTAAATCTAGACAACATGCTTAGTGCTTAAAACTGACTGAGTAAAACTTTGCAAATCAAGCCACAGGTTGCTGGTAAGCCCACAGGTTGGTCATCCTTGGATTACGTCCTATTCCAGATGTGGCAGGGGGAGAAAAGGGAGACAGGAATCAAGTGGTTCAAAACATGATCACTGTTCAGTAAGGCCATAGAAGGGTAGTTTCTCTTTAAAAAAGTGAGAACAAGGATGCACAGAAATGGGAACTCGTGCACACTGTTGGTAGGAATACAAACTGGTACAGCCATTATGGAAAACAGTATGTAGGTTCCTCAAAAAATTAAAAATAGAGCTACCATATGACCCAGCAATCCCACTTCTGGGTATATGTTCAAAGGAAAGAAAATCACTACCTTGAAGAGAGATCTTCATTCCCACGTTCACTGCAGCATATTCACATTAGTCTCAGATACAGAAAGAATCAAAGTGTCTGTTGATAAATGGATGGATAAAGAAAATGTGATATAAACACATACACATAAAATAGAATACTATTCAGTTTTAAAAAACAAATCCTGCCATTTGTGACACGAATGATGAATGAACCTGGAGGATATTATGCTAAGTGAAATAAGCCAGACACAGAAAGACAAATACCACATGATTTCACTTACAATATGGAATCTAAAAAGTTGAACTCATGGAAAAAGAAAGAATGGTTGTTATGAGGTGATAACCTCATACGATTATGATCGTATGAGGTCATATATGGTCAAGGGATGGGGGACATGGAGAGATACTGGTCAAAGGGTAGAAATTTTCAGTTATAGAAGAATATTCTCACCATATACACACAAAAGAGTAACTATATAAGGTGATGACTACATTAATTAGCTTGACTGTGGTAATAATTTCACAATGTATACATATATCAAAACATCATATTGTATATTTTAAGTATATGTATATTCTTTCTGTTCATTCTTCCTACTTTTTTTTTTAACTTTTATTTTAAGTTGAGGGGTACATGTGCAGGTTTATTATACAGGTAAACTTGTGTGTTGGAGGTATGTTGTACAGATTACTTCATCACCCAGGTATTAAGCTTTGTACCCATTAGTTATTTTTCCTGATCCTCTCCCTCCTCTCATCTTCCACCTTCTGATAGGCCCCAGTGTCTAGCATTCCCCTCTATGTGTCCATGTGTTCTCATCATTTAGCTCCCACTTGTAAGTAAGAACATGTAGTATTTGGTTTTCTGTTCTTGTGTTAGTCTGCTATGGATAATGGCCTCCAGCTCCATCCATGTCCCTGCAAGGGACATGATCTCATTCTTTTTTATGACTGGCTGCAAGCATATATAATTTTTGTTTGTCAATAAAACCTCCATTAAGCTGGGGGGAAAATGATGTAGGTGGTGGGTAGGCATAATTAGTCATTAATATGTCTAGTATAATCATCACTTTCATTGTTTAACTTGTGGGAATATTCTTATACCAACAAACTAAAATTTAAAAATGAATAAACACATATGTACATAAAATATAACTCACTTTTAGGAATTACAAATAGGGATGAAGTAATCCTTGTGGTAAAGAAATAAGAGATGGCCAAGTGCCCTACAACTGCCAACCTTTGTCAGCTGAAGATAACACACACACACACACACACACACACACACACACACACACACACACCTTTGACTGGAGCTTCTCTATGGATCCAGGGAGATCTAGTCCTGTATTTGAACCGAATTTCCAAGGACAGATCCAAATTCAAACTACCAAATTCAAACTACCAAATTCAAACTCGTCCATACTAGGGATTGGGGGGAAAAGTTTTCTCAGGGAAAAACTCCCTTTACTTATAAGTATAGGATTTTTGTTCAAAAAGTGAAAGAAAGAGACAAAATATGAATGCAGGGATTAGGCTATGGACATCCTTTGAAAGGGGTGATGGAGAGGCATAATTCTGCCAACCACAGGCAGCATTTTAAAATTAGTGGTTTTAGCCATGACTTTTACTTGGTCTGGTAAAATTATCATGGTAAATATTCTTGTTTTATTTCCCACATTCAGGAAGGGGTGATCATGTGACTTAGTTCTGGTCAATGAGATGTAAGTTGAGGGTTTCTAGTAAAGTTTTGCTTCCTCAGTATAGGCACCCCTTTTCCTCCTGTTCCTTCTTCCTGTCTAGAATGCTGATGAGAGGTTGGAGGTGGAGTAACTATCATATGACCACAAGACAAGCATGAGCACAAAGTCATAAGCCAAGGACAGCTAAGTGAGTGGTCACCCAGGGTCAGGGCACCGATGACACTATGCAGCTAGAAGATCAGCCCAACTACTAACCTCTGCAGCATTCATTACATATACATAATATTTTACGAGAAGGAAACTGAGGTATAGTGAGCTTTGGGTAACTTGCTTAAGGTTACACAACTAGCAAGTGGCTAAGTCTGAATTTCACTCTAGACAACATGCATAGTGCTTAAAACTGAGTTAAACTTTGCAAATCAAGCCACAGGTGGTTGGAAAGCCCATAGGTTGGTCATATATATCCCCGATTTGGCGAAATATACCTAGGAAAACCAATAATAGTAATATAAGTAATTAAAAATTGAGTGATCAAACGGAGAGAGGGAATGTAAAGTTATAGTTGTAAAAGTAACTACTAGGAAAAAAACCTAATGTTAGGTGTTCACATTATCAAAAGGAAAACACAAAGCAAGGCAACACAAACAGTGAACATCATGCAGAAACTATTTAAGAAGTACTAGGCCGGGAATGGTGGCTCATGCCTGTAATCCCAGCACTTTGGGAGGCTGAGGAGGGCGGATCACGAGGTCAGGGGATCGAGACCATCCTGGCTAACACAGTGTATTTTAGCCTCTACTAAAAATACAAAAAATTAGCCAGGCATGGTGGCAGGCACCTGTAGTCCCAGCTGCTTGGGAGGTGAGGCAGAAGAATGGCGTGAACCCGGGAGGTGGAGCGTGCAGTGAGCCGAGATCGGACCACTGCATTCCAGCCTGGGAGACAGAGCAAGACACTGTTTCAAAAATTTAAAAAAAAAGTACTAAAGGCAGAAAAATTACATAAAGACAGAACTGAGACCAAACATGTCTGCCATGTCAATAAATTGTCATATAAAACCATTAAAAGCAAGACTCTCAGAATGATCACAAAGTAGAATCAAATTATATGCTGAACACAGGAGATTCATTTGGAACAAAACAATCCTGAAAGTTGGTACTAATTCTCCCAAAATTGAACTTACAAATTCAAAGCAACTGCACTCAATAGACTAATAAACTTTCATTTTGGAACTTGAAAAGTTGGCTTTAAAGTTCAATTTTTGCAAAGTAAAGAACAATAAAGAGATATTTGTCCTTTCACACAGCAAAGCATAGCATAATGGGTCAGGTATCCTAGTTACAGTACCTGTAAAACTAACAGCTTACTGTTTGTCCAGAGCTTGGAGTTCTGTGCCAGCCACTTCCCCCAAGTACTTTACACATAGTATCTCATTTAATACTCACAACCTTGTTAAGGAGCAAATAATTACCCCTATTTGACAGATGACAAAATTAGGATTGAAGAAGACTGCATTACTGTCTGAGGTTCCCTGGCTGCTAAGTGATGGCTCAGAATTGACCCAGGACCTCTTTCTTTGGAGCTGGTACTCTGGTCTAACTTTCCATTTCTAGTAAATGGAAAACAAACCATATACAGAACATTATTATGGTATACTTTCTTTATTTTTTAATTTGGATGTATGTATGTGTATGCACAATTTCTCTCCCTTGCCTTCTCCTGCTCTTCCTTCCTCCCTCCTCTTATAGTAGTTAGTTGTCCAAATGCTTGCATGTTCTGGAAGGAGATACACTAAACTGCAGTGTTTACTTTTGTGGAATAGAATTGGTGGAGGAGAGGAAAGGGAGGAAATTTCATGTTTTACTTCATTTACTTCTGATTGTTTGACTGTTACTTGCATGTTTTTCTTTAGTAATTAAAAAATAAGGATAAAAAAGTAAGCCAAATTAAAAGTAATGAAAATATTAAAGAATAGCAGCATATTTTTGTTATCTCAGCTGTGGCCTTTTGAAAATGTGATATTAGAAATAGTCGTTGAGCTTGTTTGGGTGTAGAACATTTTCAAACTGAAATTACGTACTATCGCAACAAAAGTTTCCATAATACATTACTTTATAAACACAGGGTATTTCTTATTTCAGGATGATTTTTCTTTTCTTTTCCTTTTATTTTATTTATTTATTTGACACAGTGTTTTGCTCCATTGTCTAGGCTGGAGTACAGGGGGCATGATGACAGCTCACTGCAGCCTTAACCTCTCAGGCTCAAGTGATTCTCCCACCTCAGCTTCCGGAATAGCTGGGACTACAGGCGTGTGCCACCACGCCTGGTTAATCTTTGTATTTTTTGTAAAGGCAGGGTTTCACCATGTTGCCCAGGCTGATCTCAAATTCTTGGGCTCAGGCGATCCATCCGCCTTGGCCTCCCAAACTGCTGGGATTACAGGTGTGTACCACTGCACCCGGCCCAATTTTTCTTTAAGCAAGGTCACATACTCATATGCATAGGGTTTTAAAACTACTGATAGTTTTAATTGCTGGGCATGACAGAAGTCGAATGCTGCTTCCTTAACAGTATACTCATTTCACAAGTGATATATGATATTAAAATGCTATAAAAATGTTTACCATAGCCAGGTGTGGTAGCTCATGCCTCTAATCCCAGCACTTTGGAAGACCCAGGCACGAAGACTGCTTGAGCCCAGGAGTTCAAGACCAGCCCAGGCAATATAGCAAGATCTCATCTCTACCAAAAATTAAAAAAATAAGATAAAAATTAGCCAGGTGCTGTGGCACACACTTATAGTCCCAGTTACTGGGAGGCTGAGGCAGGAGAATTGCCTCAGCCCAGGAGTTTGAGCTTGCAGTGAGCTATGACGTTGCCACTGCATTCCAGCCTGGGTGATAGAGTGAAACTACGTCTTAAAAAAAAAAAAAGTGTATTACTACTTTATTCTGGGGGTTAACTATTCTAGGGAGAATACATTTCCTGAAGAATTTTGAGGTATTTTAGAGATCTTGATGATACATTCTCCCTTCCTCTCCAACTATTGGTTAGCTTGCCCCATCCCATTTACTCTCAAAGCATTCTGTACTTCCACCTTCACATAACTTAACCATACAAGTCTAATAAAGACTTGCCTGTTCACCTATCTGCAATCAACATCTCCATTCCCACCCATTTGGTAGAGCCTGGCATACAGGACGTCAACAAAAGTTTGTTGATATGAATGAATGAATGCTTTTAAGGCCTATGTGGAAAAAATACATAGAGATGCTTTTCTTACAGTAGCCAGCTTACTACCTTAAAAAGAATAGGAGTTTAAATATTTAGTTGCAAATGAGTAAATCATGGCCTGAAAATTTATCTGCAGAAAACTGTGCATCCCTTCAGTAATTTCTATGTTACTAAAATCTGAAATCTAACAAAACTTGACATTTAATAAAACTGAACACAATGTAATTTATATAGGTGACACCACACAGCAAAAATCCTGCCCTGATATAGAAGACCGTGGACACTGGATCTTCCACACTCTTGTGATAGGAGAAAATTTCTATTTGAATAGAAGACAAGCTAGTACTAATAGTAAACTAATTTAATGGACATAAAAATATCTTGAGAAAATATTTAAGAAGTGCAACATTTGGTAATGCATTTATCATGCTGTTTCATAATTTCCAGCTAAATTCTGGTACAATGATAGTTGAAAACATATACTTTTTTTTTTTAACTTTTTAAAAATGCTATATGAGCATATTAGGAAACATGGGAATGTAAAATGTAAAACATGGGAATGTATATTAGGAAAAATGCTGCCACCAAATGTGAAAGACAGTATGGTAGTTCCTCAAAATATTAAAAATAGATTTACCATATGATCTAGCATTCCATTCCTGGGTATGCACCCAAAAGAATTGAAAGCAGAGGCCTGAAATTTATTTGCACGCTAAAGTTCATGGCAGCATTATTCATAATAGCCAAAAAGTGGAAACACCCCAGATGTCCATCAATGGATGAACAGAGAAACAAAATGTGGTATGAACACACAATGGAATATTATTCAGGATAAACAAGGAAAGACATTCTGACACATGCTATAACATGGATAAACCTTGAGAACAGTGTAATAAGTGAACTAAGTCAGTCATAAAAGGACAAATATTGTATGATTCCATTTATATGAAGTACCTGGAATGAAAAAATTCATAGAGGCAGAAAGTATAATGTTGGTTACCAGTGTTGTGAAGAGGGAGGAATGGGGGTTATTGACCAATAGGTACAGAGTTTAAGTTTGAGATGATGACAAAGTTCTGGAAATGGGTAGTGGTAACAGCTGAACAACAATGTGAAAGTACTTAATGCTACAGAAATACTGAACTGTACACTTAAAAATGGCTAAAATGGTAAATTTTACGTTACATATATTTTACTACAATAAAAAATTAATAAACATTTTGTAAAAAACAAGTCTGTATTTATTTCTATATTTTTAAAACCTCCAATCTATTCAACTGACAAGAACACCCCCCAAAAAGGAAAGAGTAGAAAAAAAGACATCATTAAGTTTAAAGGCAAACTCTAGAATCTACAGCCCGCAAAACAGATGGTCAGTGACTATGTACACAAGGAATTGTCTTCTATGCCAAAGCAATGAGGAAAAAGCAATCTTGAAAAAAAATCCAGCTCTCACTGAAGCAGAAAAATATTTTCAGAAATCTGATTTACAAGTAAAATATGATGCTTATCATTACTTATAAACTAAGGTTTTCACTAAAGAAATAGGGATAACATTACAAAGCATTAAGAAATAACTCTTACCAAGTCAAAACCACACCAATGGCAAAAGCACATGATCACAAACCGCTAAATACTGGGCAAAGACCAAAACCTGAGCATGGGAGAGGCTGAAAGCACACTGAAAAACACTTCAAGTTAAGGATGAGTGAAAGAAACTGACGTGGAAGCCAGGGATACTAAAGGCGGGCGTTATTTTCCAGAAAGGTGCTGGGTAAGAGGTCATTGTTCTGTGTAAGTAAATTGGATTCTGTTTGTTTTCTCCCATGCTATCAGAAAGAAGACAGGAAACAGGTGTGTAAGTGAATGAGTCAAGCAGAGAATGAGCAGGCTCTGGGCAGGTATGCCAGGTTCTAAATGTTCTCTCTAAGCTACTACATGCAGAGGGAGGGAGGGAAAATGCTATGTAAGCCAGTGGGCAAAATCAATTATTTCATATTATTTAAAGAGCTAAAAGGGGTAGAAAAGCTAACCTATTTTGAATGCCTGCTTCATGCTAAGAGGCAAGGTGGTACTAGATGTGCATTTTTCTCATTTAAACTTCAGAGCCACTCTATGGTGTTGTATTCTGTTATATCAGTTCTGTTGGTGCCGGACTACTATATTCCTGCTATGGAAACTGAGGCACACACATACAAGTCGGGTAAACCTGCTTAAAGCCACACTATTAGTAAGCGACAGTCAGAAGGCAGACCTCGGGTCTGACTCCAGTGCTGAGGACTTCATCACTGAGCTACACCACCTCAATTCCACACAGACAGGAGAAAATAAGTTAGGAACAAAAATGGAAATGCTAGAAAGAAAATATGCTATGGTGTGTGCCAAAATAAACTACAAAACATTTGCTTTTAAGATGAAATCTTGAAATAGTAGCAAAAAAAGAGTCATCTAACAGGGAGGAGCTGAGAAAGTATTAGAATAGGGGAACTAGATACTTAGGTTAAGGGCATTTTTTAGTAAGGTCTTCTCAGGGTGCTTTCCTTAACTTCCCCACCTTTTGGGACAGATGTTTATCAGAACATCAGACACAGTCATTTTCAAGTGGATGGATAAAATCATGTGGCTAAAAGTTATTTTATGCACTTTGAATTTATACACATACCTCTGGCTTTGCAGCCAGACCTGAGGTTGTACCCCAGCTCAATTACTTTCTAGGGGTGGGAACTTGAGTCTCATGCTGTTCTCTTCTTTTCTGTTCTTGTTTTTGAAGACAGAGTCTTGCTCTGTCACCCAGGCTGAAGCGCAGTGGCGCAATCTCGGCTCACCGCAACCTCCACCTCCTGGGTTCAAGCAATTCTCATGCCTCAGCCTCCCAAGTAGCTGGGACTACAGAAGTGTGACATCAAGTGCAGCTAATTTTTCTGTATTTTAGTAGAGACGGGGTTTCGCCATGTTGGCCAGGCTCGAACTCCTGGCCTCAAGTATCTGCCCACCTCGGCCTCCCACAGTGCTGGGATTACAGGTGTGAGCCACCAAGCCCGGCTTCATGTTTTTTAAACTAATAAGGAAATGAGAGACATACTACAGAGACTAGACCACAGGCCTTTTGGGATTTTTGTGAAGCAGCAATGAGAAGTGCCTAGCATGAGACCTATCATAAAACGGTCTCTCCAACCCACTCACCGCTAATCAAATAAACAGACATCTCTTCTAAGAATAATTTATTTTAATTCACATCAAATTTTCCAGGTAACTGAAGCTTAGCCCTAGAGTCCTGCCTAAAGCTAGGGGGGAAAAAGAGCTCCCAGAAAAGGTATGAGACAGTCTTCCTTTTTTTTTTTTTTTTTTTTTTTTTTGAGAAGGAGTCTCGCTCTGTCGCCCGGGCTGGCGTGCAGTGGCCAGATCTCAGCTCACTGCAAGCGGCGTGCAGTGGCCAGATCTCAGCTCACTGAAAGCTCCGCCTCCTGGGTTTACGCCATTCTCCTGCCTCAGCCCCCCGAGTAGCTGGGACTACAGGTGCCCACCACCTCGCCCAGCTAGTTTTTTGTATTTTTCAGTAGAGACGGGGTTTCACTGTGTTAGCCAGGATGGTCTCGATCTCCTGACCTCGTGATCCGCCCGTCTCAGCCTCCCAAAGTGCTGGAATTACAGGCTTGAGCCACCGCGCCCGGCCTAGTACGGCCAACAGTCTTCTTATGAATAAAGTTAATTTATTACAATATATATTTTAGTTCCATTAAATAAATTTTACTTTATTCTCTTTGTGCTCTGGATAACTGAGGTAAACAGAGAAAGTGATAACATTTAGATCAAGATATTCAGCATTAGAGCAAAATTCTCCATCTGATGAAAATATGTGGGATGCTCCTTTTCGAACAGTCAAGTGCAGCAGTGAGAAGGGGGTAAAGAGTAGAACAAGGAATTTGATCTGCAAGTGACTGAACAATCAACTCAGATAACTCACTACCTTCAGAGCAGCCAGGATGCTTTAAATAGCATTTATCACACAATTATCATTGGATATAAGAAAATACTAAAAATGTGTAACAGCATAGTACCCCCAGGAGCTACTGTCCCTAGATTAAAGTGGGATGACTGCAAGCAGGGTAGACAGAAGGCTCTGAAATACAACAGAACATGAAGCTGACAAAAATGAATGCAGCAGAGACATTATCTATTGACATAAGATGTTAAAAACGCAGTAGTAAATGAAGGATACAGTGTTTTACTGCTTTGTGGTATGAACCCATTTTTATTTTTTAAAATCATATAGGCATTTATCTAACCTATGTAAATAGAAAAATATGTGGGCACATAAACACACAATATTAAGAATGGTTATCACTAAATGGAAAAATTGGGTTTTTAAATTTTTCCTAATACTCATTTTCTGATTTTTCTATACAAAAAGGGTTTTTAAAAAATACTGACATGTGCAGTGGCTCATGCCTGTAATCCTAGCACTTTGGGAGATCGAGGCGGGCAGACCATGAGGTCAGGAGATGGAGACCATCCTGTGTTACAGTGAAACCCTGTCTCTACTTAAAATAGCCTAGTGTGGTGGCATGCACCTGTAGTCCCAGCTACTCGGGAGGCTGAGGCAGGAGAATCGCTTGAACCCAGAAGGCAGAGGTTGCAGTGAGCTGAGACTGCGACACTGCACTCCAGCCTGGGTGACAGTGCAAGACTCTGTCTCAAAACAAAAAAAAACAAAAAAAAAAAAAAACAAAAAAACTGACATGAGTGCAAAAAGCAAGGATAGATTAAGTTTTCATAAACACATTACTGACTTGTGATCAATAGAATATTGTCAAACTTAAGAAAGTAGAAGCCAACACAATACTAAGCAGCAATTTAATAGAGTGCTAATCTAATCAGAAAAGGCTTTCAAAATTCTGCTGAGAAAGAGAATAACATTTTTTGAAGCACATGATATTCACTTGGAGAAGAAATAAATAGCTTTTTGTTATTTTTTGCTGTGTTAGATCACGCTGAGTTTTTACTGCAAGAAACCTATGAAAAGTACCCATTACTAATAGCACACAGGTAAGTCCTCACAGATGGAATTTATTTCACTTTTGTTCTCACTAATTTGTGAACATTGCTTAGGAAACCCCAAGCTGATGGAGCATTAAGTGCTTTCAGATAATGAGATACTTAGTAATCCAATTAAAATATCTGTTTAAAGAGGAATGTGAACACAGGGCTTCTACTAATTTGTTTTTAGAATGATGGCTTAGGATCACTTACAAAGTAACATATGCTCAAATCTAAATAAATAAGGTAAACAACAATGTAATTAATCATTGATGCAATACAAATAACTAGAATTGTGTGCTGTAAAACCACTGTACTGCATTTAATAACTCAATTTGTGCCCCAGAGAATTAGATTACTTTTCTACATACTTAAAATACTGGGGTGTTTGTACTTAGGTTTACATATAATTCTTAAATATTTAGGTAAGTTCTCAGTGATCTGCTGCTTTCAGTTCCTGGAATTTGAATGGCCTGATCAGGTAACCAGGGATGCTGTTGTCATTACACATAAGAGCAAGGCATCTTTTACCATCTCCTAACTTTTCTAGGTGAGGCAATGCAGGGGAAACCAACCTTGGAGTCCAACACACCTGGATCCTCAGCTCAGCTCAGCTCTGTAATTCTTGGTAATCATCTCACTGGGATTCTGCAGTGTCATGTATACGCTAGGTCTTTGCCGAAAGGCCAAGAAGTGATACATTTTCTTTTTTCCTCTTCTTTTTCTTTTCTTTCTTTGAGACAGGGTCTTGCTCTGCTGCCCAGACTGGAGTGCAGTGGCACAATCATGGCTCACTGCAGCCTCAACCTCCCTGGGCTCAGGTAACTCTCACACCTCAGCTCCCTTGACTCCACTGCTGGAACTACAGGCATGCACCACCACACCCGGCTAAGTTTTTCCTTTTTTCTTTTGTATTTTTTGTAGAAACAGGGTTTCACCATGTTGCCCAGGCTGAAATGGGGGATTTTGTGTGGAGTTACAAGGATTCATTAAATGAATGTACATACGCCATTCAGCACACTGCCTGAGGGCAATGCTTGAAAAATGTAAAACCTACTTGGGTTCAAATTCTGGCCCTACTTACCACTTAATAGCTATGTGAACTTGAATAAGTTAAACTTCTCTCTCAATTTCCCCAAGAGAAAAATAGAGAAAATTAGGGTACCCACCTCAGTAGGATTGTTGCTCAGTGCCTAAACTGTGCTTGACACAGTGTCACGTCAGTATTAGCTTCAACCATCCAGTCAGTGACGTGGAGCTGAGCAGGATCTACTGATGCTGCCTGCTAATGAGTCTTGATCCTATTTTCCTCCATCACAGCACTGTCTTCTGGACTATCTTCTGTTGCTCTACACATAACTCTGAATCTAACATCTATAAGATCAAACGAAATGCCTGAAACACAGTAGCCTTTCCATAAACGTTTCTTAGAAGAAATAATGAACAAAGTACTACTCTTCCATCAACTCAATCTCTATTTATCTCTTTCAGATGGTGTCTGGAGCAACTGCTCCAACCTGCTAGCCGTGGTCAAATGCTCTCCACAATATACACTTAATAGATGGTAATCAATCATGTATGTAAGACTAAATATTAAAAGAAGAAGAATAAATTTCAGTAACTAAAAACTAAAAACAAATCCTCATTTCAAACCCTGCATCAAGATGGCTATTTTCCGCCAGGCGTGGAGGCTCATGCCTATGATTCCAGCACTTTGGGAGGCCAATGCAGGCAGATCACTTGAGGTGAGGAGTTTGAGACCAGCTTGGCCAACATGGTGAAACCCTGTCTATACCAAAAATACAAAAATTAGCCAGGCATGGTGGCGGGCACCTGTAGTCCCAGCTGCTCGGAAGGCTGAGGCAAGAGAATCACTTGAACCTGGGAGGTGGAGCTTGCAGTGACCTGAGATTGCGCCACTGCATTTGAGCCTGGGCGACAGAGCAAGACTCCATCTCAAAAAAAAGAGCGGCGGGGGGCGGGGTGGGGAGAGCGGCGCTTTCCATAATTTCTTACCAAAGTAAGTAGTATTCAGGGTTTTCAAAGTAATGGTATATAATAGAATATCATTAGTTATATATTACTAAGTATTTATTTAAAAAGCTTTAATATGATTATAGCTCCCAATCTTCTTATAGTTATTATTCCACAAGTCAGAGATTAAGTCTGGTGTAGTCCGCATTATTTCCTAATTATCTATTTGCTTTTGTTAAAATTAACTTGCCATCTGTGAACACACATAAATGAGAAGACAAAGCTAAGAAAAAATTAGGTGTTATGAGTAAAAGCAGCTGCATTAAAACGGTGAATTTCACCAATTTTATTGACGTGAGAAAAAGGCATGCTTTATTTTTAAAGGAAAAGTAAATGTAAAGAATAGAAGTTATATATGATTTAAGAATCTACTGTTCTTTAACATACAAAGAACTAAGAACTTTTAACTTTGATACAAGTTGACAGCTTAATTTATCTGATCTATAAAATGTTTTTATGCCTACAAAACAATCAGAAATTTCTCCCAAGGGACTTTTAGATTATTTTAAAGTGGTATTGTATATGGTATTCCCCTGAGTCTCGGGTGCTCAAATCATAAACTATGCTCACAGTAACAAGCTCCCTAAGAATTAATTTATATTTCCAGCTTGAACTTCTATCCCAAATCTCAGAACTGTACATCCACTTGCCTGCTTAGCATTTCTACTTGGATGTCTAGCGGCCACTTCCAACGCAGCATGTTAACACTGTGCCCCTGATAGTGTCCTCCACCTGCTCCTCCTGCTCGCTATACCCCATGTCTCATCTGTCAGTAAAGTATGTCCAGAATCTATCTATCTTCAAAGCATATCTAGAACCTGTTTATCTCCAAAGTACATACAGAAGCCACCCATCTTCAAAGTATATCGAGAATCCATCTATCTTCAAAGTATAACCAGAATCCATCTATCTTCAAAGCATATCTTTTTGAGTCTGACTACTTCTCACCCCTCTGCTGCGATCATCCAGGTCCAAGTCACCATCACCTCTCCCACCTGCATTACTGTATAGCTTCTTAGCCAAATGGTTTCCCTTCCTCTGCCCCTATGTTTTCCTTCAATTTATTCTTAAAACAGCAGCCAGAGTAATTCTGTTAACATGTAAGTCACATCATGCCATTCCTCTGCTCAAACTCTCCAATGGCATCCAGCTTGGAAAAATGTCAAGTCTTTCTATCAGCCTTCCTGGCCTTCCTAACCCTGATCCGCCCACAGCTCTGACAGGAGGTCCTTCTGCTCTCCTCTTCACACACACTTCACTCCAGCCTTACTGGCTACCTCCTTGCTCCTCTGAACACACCACACAAGTTCCCATCAACAGGTCTCTGCATCTGCTGTTCCCTCTTCCTGGAAGTCTCTCCTCCCAGCTGTCTGCATGGCTCACTTCCTTCAAGTCTTTCTTCAAATGCCACCTTCTCAGTGAGGCCTTCCCTGGCTGTTCTATGTAAGACCCCCAACTACACCTCCCAACACTCCCTCTCTCCACATTGTGCTTTTTCTCCACAGCATTTATCACCATCTAATGCACTATATACTTTGCTTCTTTATTATTATTTTCAGTCTGTCTCCTCCTACTAGAATTAAAACTCCATGAAGGCATGCATTTTTGTCTGTTTTGCTTACTATTTTACCTGTCAAGACAAGGATGGTGCTCAGCATATTGTAGGCGCCCAACAGATGTTTGCCGAATAAATGAATTTCTCCAAAATTTAATAACACCTGATATTATGTTTAGCCTGATCAATATTAATTAAGTACAACAGACAGAAGTCCCAGAATTGTCATAAAATTAGTAGAATACTTTGGGAGGGATAACAAATTGCTCATTCATTCATTATTCCAGTCACTGGAAAACCAGAAAAGAACAAGTAGATATGATACCTGTCCTCGTGGAGCTTGCAATCAAAGTGAAGGTGTCTACTCCCCTGCTCCATAACCATAACCAAAAGGTGCCTGTGGGTAAGGCCAAGTCACCTGGCCCCCAGTTCTCCGAGCTAACAACATGTGAATTATCCTCAATTCTTTCTTCTCCCTCACCTTCCAAAACAATTACCCAATTTGTCATCAAGACCTCTTAAGTCTACCTGAGGAATGTTCCAAATGCAGTCCAACTTTCCAATTCCACTATCATCCAGTTCCTCATCCTACATCATCTGCCACCTGAGAACTGCAGCATTCTCCAAACTAGGATCTCACCACAGGCTCTCCTGCTCCAATCTATCTTTACACCTTAGCTGGAGTTACCTGTCCCAAAACAAACAGTATTACCTTTCTTAAACATTTTTTGACTGGTCACGGTGGCTCACGCCTTTAATCCCAGCACTTTGGAAGGCCAAGCCTGGCAGATCACAAGGTCAAAAGATCAAGACCATCCTGGCCAACATGGTGAAACTCTGTCTTTACTAAAAACACAAAAATCAGCCAGGCATGGTGGCATACCCCTGTAGTCCCAGCTACTTGGGAGACTGGGGCAGGAGAATCACTTGAACCTGGGAGGCAGAGGTTGCGGTGAGCTGAGATCGCGCCACTGCATTCCAGCCTGGCGACAGAGCGAGAAGACAAAAACAAACAAGCAAAAAAACCACTTTTCTTCAACAGTTTCCCATTGCCTACAAAAGGATATTCAAGGTCCTGTACAGTCTGGTCCCCAACATGCCTTGACAGGTAGAAACACAGCTCTGGTTTTTGGTTTTGCTTTCTTTTGGGGTTTTTCTTTTTGGTTTTGTGTTTATTTGTTTGTTTTGCCAGATACCATACCCTGCCTGGCTGCTTGGCAAATACCCATTAATCCATTACTCAATACTCAACTAAAATGTTACCTCTTTTGTGAAGTTCTCTCCTATTCCCTACACAAGAGCACATTTCCCTCCTCTAAGCTCCCATAACATTTGTTATACTTCTGTCACAGCACTGAAAAACATGATCTGTTATCATTTGCTTAGCTTCCTTGGTCACTACTGAAAGGATCATGACTTAGTTATTTTTGGATACTCTACGCTTAGTAGAGGGCCTGCAACAGAAAAGCATTCCATAAACAACTTGAATAAATGCATTGTCACAACGAGCTTTCTTAAACGGCCCTGAAATGGGTTCCCTGGCATAACCTCTACCTACTGTTACTGGTTCTGCTTGAGATCACAGAGAACATAACCTACTCTTGTTCACATGGATGCCTTCTAATTTGAAAGTAGACATCAAGTCCTTCGGGGTCTTTCTTCTCCCAGACAAACATGAGTAGGTCTTTCAGCTTTTTTCACATATCATAACCTCACATCTCTTTACCACCTGGTCATGCTTCTTCTGAACTCATCCTAGATTATTTATATCCCTTTAGAACAGTGGCATCTAAAACCAAGTGAATATTATTTCCTTTGTTGTAGTCACAACTCTTCAATAAATCTAACCTAAAAGAGAATTAAGATTTGGGGGTTTACACTAACTGTTGGTTCACATTGCGCTCACTATGGACTGAAAATTACTTTTAAATGTTTAAAATAAGATTTATTTGCTTTCATTATGAGTATAATGCTCATTCATATTTTTGTAAGCTAAAAATAGGAAGAAAAACCTCATTAACCAAAGACATCTAAACCACCGCATATAGTTTGGTAAATTAATATTTTAATGCAAAGGGGGTTTGGTTTTACATTCCTCCAACCATATGATATATTCACAATTTATACATATTGCACATATAATATTTTTAAGTATTTCTAGTTGACAGTAACTGCCATTTTTATCCATTAACCATATGCTATTCTAACAATCCTGCAAGTGTATTTGTGATTTAGAGAAGAGCATACGGGAGCTTAGGAAAATTAAGTGACTTGCTCAAGGCCATGTGTTATTTTTCCCTCAGTTTATCAGTAAGGAATGTAAAAGAGCACAAAAAGGGCACAGTTTGCTCAATTTGGACACATGGATAGAACTATGTAACCCCCTTAGAGATCAATATATAGAATATTTCGATCACACCAGAGGGTTCTCTTCTGCTCCATTCCCAGTTAATTCTCCCACCCAGGGGTAACCACTATTCTGCCTTCTATGATGATCAATCACCAGTCAATCTGCCTGCTCTTCCATCAAATCAGTGGAATCATTTAGTATGTACTCTTTTGGTCTATCTTCCTTTGTTCAACATAGTGTTAGTGAGAATCATTCATGTTTTTGTGTGTGTCACTAATTTGTTATTTATTACTATACAGTATTCTATAGAGGAATATACCACAATTTAATTATATTAACTATTATAGTTACATAATGACATCATACAATTACACTAATTATTACATTAGATTATACCACAGTTAAGCCATTCTCCTGTTTACGAACATTTGGATTATTTTCAGTTTTGGTTTAGTTTGACTGAAGCTACTCTTTTTACACTTTTTAAAGTCTCTTGGTAGACAAGAACTCTTCTCCTGAGTATATACCTAGGAGTTAAATCGCTAGGTCAAAGGATAGGTATAGAGTTAGCCTGAGGAGATACTGCCAGTTTTCCAAATTGGCTGAAGTAATTTACATGTTTCCCAGCAATGTATATGAGTTCCAGTTGCTTCATATCCTCATCAGTATTTTTTCCTTTTTTTAAAATGGTTCATTCTGAATCCTCACCAATATTTGATTTTTGTCAGTTTTTAAAATTTTAGCCATTCTGATAAGTGTGTGGTATTATCTCATTGTAGTTTTAGCTCCCATTTTCTTGATGTGCAATGATGTTGTGGACTTTTTAAAATGTTTATTGGTCATTTGGTTATCTTCTTTTCAAAGTGCCTGCCTTTTTTTTTTCTTTCTTTTAGTAGTTCTTTAAATGTTCTAGCTATGAGTACTTTGTCAACTCTTATATTATATAGGACTCATGATAATATACAACAAAAATCTTTTCCCAGACTGTGGCTCATGTTCATTGTTAGTGGCTATGTATTATTCAATTAGATCTAACCACCCTTTAATGATTCTCCTACTGTTGGACATTTAGAGTATTTTTTTTCTTTCTTTTTGCATCCATAGGTGGGCACAAATAGACTATTTCTAATTTTTGCTTTAATTAAACACTGATAACCAATTTTTAAAGCTTTATTTGTATCTAAAATGTTTCCTTCATCTATACTCACAGAAGTCGAATTACTCAATTAATGTATATGACCATTTGGTATTGATGCAGACAAAGCCAAACTGGTTCAGAAAAATTCTATCAGTTGATACTGGTGCCCAATAATGCATCATAATACCAGTTCACCATGTCCTCACCAACTCTGGCTTTTCCCCCTCTTCTTTATCAGTCTGATAGGACAAAACATTTGTATTTCATTGTTTTAATGTTTAGCTCAGTGATTACTAGTAATATTGAAACTATTTTTGTTTAGTCATTTATATTCTCATTTTCATAAATGGTCTTCATTTTGTGTATGCATTTATCGGGGCTTTTTGGAGTTTTTCTTGTTCACTACGGTATTGTGCTTTTCTTTTCATATAATACTTTATTACATTTTTATTTTTATATTTACTGCAATCATTTCCCAAGATGTAGTGTTCTTTGTACTTTTCAAATTTTTATGTAGTTGAATCTGTGATCACACCTAAGCTTAGAAATATCTTTTCCCTACAATATTACCTATAAATATAAGTATTTCCCTATAAATATTCACATCAAACTATATTCTTAAAATTAAAAAAATCAACTCTTTAATGCCTTAGCAACTCTTTGGGGGGTACTATTAATATACTGGTCTCATCTCCAACTCTTATCTTTTTCCAAATTAATAACCAGTTCTGGCAATACCGTTTATCAAATAAATATTCTTTTCCTCTTTGGATTTATGATGTATACTTTATCATTTATTAAATTTTTAGACACGAGATAGTCTGCTTCTGGACTGTCTTTTCAGTTCCATCGATTTGGGTTGTCTATTCCTACAACATTATCATATTGTTCCATTCTTGTAGCCTTATAATTATTTCGTTTGACCAATATTTACGAAGCACCTGTATCACATCAGATTGTAGGGATAAAATAGGGAATAAGACATATCTAGTCACTATTTTTATGGTGCTCGCAGACTAGTGAGAAGATGGAGACAAGTAAACAGACAGATGGGAAAAGTATAGGCAAGAGTTCAGGCTGGAGAAGTATTAAGGGCGAGATCACACAGGATATTAAAGACCTTAAAAATGAGTTTGTGCTTTATCTTGACAGCAAGGTAAGCCACTGAAGGGCTTCATCAGGGGGCAAAGTGTTCAGACAGGCATTTTAGAAAGATCACTTTATCTATAAGAAAATAAAAATAATTTACAAGAGGAAGTCAGGAGTTCAGTCAAGGAGCCCACTTAGGGGACTATGAGGAATATTAAGAACTGACTCAATACTCTTCTTCTTCTTCCAACTTTTCTACGCTACTTTCACATATTTAGTTTCCACATAAACTTTGAAATTGTTTAGTCAACTTCCCTCCTATACACCAAACTCTAATCCAATTGTGATTTTATTTGGAAGTACACTAAATGCTTAATATATGAAGAATTACAACTTGATTACATATAATTTTCCCTAAGGCTTTTAAACAATTGCTGTTCAGCCATGTCTCCTTCCATCATGTATTTTTGCAAGAATAATGTAAGTTGTTAGCAAAACAAAAACCAAGAAAAACAGGCAGATTAGGAACACCTTAATAGTTTATCTCAAAGTATAGGAAATGTCAAAAACTAAAGGAAAGTGAAAGCAAAAAGGACTAAGTCTGAGCCAAGAAGGTAGGCTAAGCTGTTGGAGAGAACGATATGGACAATTTGTTAATTCAGTGTTAAACAGAGGTATACCTTGGTCCCAAGGAAGAAAGAACCTTATTTTTCCAAGAGCCAAGACGTGAATAAAGAAAAAACTTCAACCTGAATTCAAAACGAGCTGGAGGCTTATCAAAATAATTATAAACTATAGTGGCAGGGCCTAAGAACCAAAGGAGTGGAAAAGACCCTGGCAGAGAATTTAAGTGCTTTTAAATTGGGCCAGACTAAGTGAGGAGTACTTGCGTGTGGCTTTACTGAATCAGTTTGAGTTTGGATTCTCTCACACCATAGTGAAGTGAGGCTGTGAACCTGGAAACACTGTGAGCTGGAATATGGACAGCAAGTTGAAGGTAAGGGGCAATTCCAGAGAAAGGCAGAGGATGAAGGAAAGTATGGGGAAGGAAGCTCACCCTATAGGAAGAGATTAATCCTCCTCAACCCCTTCAGTACAAACAAGACAGGACACATAATTCTGTGAGTCGACAAAATAGAGATACTGCTCATATTTTTAGGCCTGTATTTACTCTCAGGATTTTTAATGCATTTTTTCCACAGGGGATTTGTTATTCTGAAAATGGATTGAGTCTTATTTTATAACATGAATAGTGAGATATTTAATTCAAGGCAAAATTTGAGAAACTGAAGATTTGATGGTCTGACAAAACTACTAGATAGATAATGCCAAAAAGACATAGTTCTCACGCACTTTCCTTTCCAGGGCTGCCATTCAAAGCTGTCTCCTTTCAGAAAGAAAGAATATTTACACAAAAGATCTTGTTTCAATTACAATTTTCTTGTTCATCTTTTTATGTGGGCAGAGCATAATTCCTTCATTCAGGAGATGTTTACCCTACTGGAGGCACTAGGGCTATAAAGATGAAAAGACAGATGAAAAGATGAAAAAAACTACTTCTTATCTTCCTGGGGTTCATGTACAACAGATTATACAGATAAATAATTAGATAATTATAGCAAAAGGCCCAGGGTGTTACTGGAGCACACAGGAGAGGCATCTGAGGAGTTCAGGAAGCAGCCTGGAGGAAATGGCATCTAAAGGAAGGTTGCATGGGTATCTCATAGGACCCGGTGGTTAGGACCAAGATAACTAGAATCAGATTCTGGAAGAGAGCATTTCCCAACATGGGAATGATTTACAAGTATGACCTCTCAGAACACTGCAGAGTACAGCTTTTTAACCTGTGTTCAGATTACAGGTGTGTCCGCCAGCCATAAGCACAGCCTTGTCCATCTCCTTCAATGGGCAGTATTGATATTACCATTTGCTATGTGTGTCATGACATAAAAAAGGTTAGGAATCACTGCTTGTAAAGAACTAAGGAAATGTTTTTGCTTCTTGGCTATAATTCACTCTTATTCTCTCCCTCTCTTACTCTCCCATCTTTCTTTCCCCTCATTCTTCTCTACTTTTTTCTACTCTTCAATCCTCAGAACTTGACTCCCAACAATTCCAAAACATACACATTCTGAATTTCAGCCACCAAAAGAGAAAGATGACTTCATTTCAAATATAAAGTCCTGGGGAAGAACTGTGATTGGTCCAGCTTGAGTCAGGTGCCCATCCTTAGACAAATCAACAGTGACCAAAAGGTAGGAATATCTTGTGCAGATGGTCCCCAACTTATGATGGTTTGATTTTTTTAACTTCACAATGGTGCAAATGTGATACACATTCAGTAACGACCATACTTCAAGTACCCATAAAACCATTCTGTTTTTCATTTTCAGTACGGTATTTGATAAATTACAGGAGATATTTAACACTTTAGTATAAAATAGGCTTTGTGTAAGATGATTCTGACCAACTGTAGGCTAATGCAAATGTTCTAAACATGTTCAAGGTAGGCTAGGCTGAGCTATGATGTTTGGTAGGTTAGGTGTATTAAATGCATTTTTGACTTACAATAGTTTCAACTTACGATGGGTTTATCAGGCTGTAACCCCATTGTAGGCCAGGCGCAGTGGTTCACGCCTATAATCCCAGAGCTTTGGGAGACCTAGGCAGACAGATGGCTTGAGCCCAGGAGTTCAAGACCAGCCTGGGCAACATGGCAAAAATCCCACCTCTACAAAAAATAGAAAAAATAAGCCAGGCATGGTTGCATGCTGTAGTCTCAGCTACTCAGGAAGCTGAGATCAGAGAATCACCTGAGCCTGGGGAGGTTAAGACTACAGTGAGCTATGGTTGTGCCACTGCACTCCAGTTTGGGTGACAGAGTGAGACCCTGTCTCAAAAAAAAAAAAAAAAAAAAAAAAAAGACACAACCCCTTTGTAAGTCAAGAAGCATCTGCATTTAAATTGCAGCTCCCAGAGTTACCATTTGGCTAGATTGGAGAAAGGGGCACTAGTCAGACAAAGTAACAGGTGTCTACTACAAAGTTTGGATGCTGAAGGGAAGCATCTGGGAGACAGGACAAGGATGAAGATTCAAAAGAGTAAAAAGATAATTTGAGAGATCAATGTCCCTGTGAGGGCGAAAAAAGATAGGACCCATGATACGGCAGGCAGGATTAGCCTAATAGAGGATAAGCCCCCATCTCCTATTGCAACAGGAAGGAAGGAAGAAAGAATGGATAAAGATGCGGTCTTCACATGTGCCAGAGGAAGTGGGAGTTCAGGTCTGCAGGGTATTTCTCTGGGAGGCAGGAAGGTGATGCAGGAGACAGGGAGTAGGCTAGTAACAGAAGATTAGTGAAAAGGATAAGAAAGAGACATTACACAAAATAAGAGAGAGAGAGAGAGAGAGAGAGAGTGAGTCTAGGGAAGCATAGAACGAATGTCCGTAAATTTGAAGATCTGAGTGAGGTCAGCAACTATACATTTATTTATACCCATCTGTGCAGTAGTATCATTTTTTCCAGCAAGTCTCGGCAGCCCCAATATTGGATCTGTAGGGACAAATTAAGATGAGCCATTTGACAGTTCCAGGACTGGGGTTTTGCCAGGTGAGGGTCCTTGAAGGAAAAGAGGAACAAGGCAGTTTAAGGCTGGGAAGACAGGGATACAATGGAGCTTGGACTGAGAGTTGTGGGTCTGAAGGAAGAAGCAGCACTATGAGAACAATAAAATAGAATGACATTCTGGGAGATAACCGAGAACACAGGGGATGCAAAGCGTAAGTTACTGCAAGGTTTCCGAGACAGTTAATCCCAGCAGTGCCTCAGTGGACAGGGGTCACTTAGGACTCTTAGGAGTTGGCTACACACTGGATTAATGGGGTTTCTGATATTTTTCTTGATTAGAAATATGCAGTTTTTTCCTCCAAGTCTTTATATTTAGGTACTTTATACACTTTAAGGGGCACCTTTTCTCTCCCCCACTTCCCATCGGTTCCTATAAAATGCTTGCATTCTTTCTTAGCAAAGGTGATCTACCCCAACCAGACAAAGCTGTGTGCCATTTCCAAGATGTTGCTGGCACCCAAACTTTCACTCAAGGTGTCTTACATACCTTCTCCCCACTCTCATTCAGAATGTGCTTCCACATTCTATGTGTTCAGACTTCAAAATCTCACCAACTTCAACATCCAGGTAAGTATCCAATTTCTTCTAGGAAAGTCTCCAAGATTCTACCTAACCCAAATCACTATTTCTTTCAATACACAAGTTGTTCGTATTCAACATAGTTACACTGTCATTTGTTTTATTTCTATTTCTTTTTTTTTTTTTTTTTTTTTTTTTTTTTTTTTTTTTTTTTGTTCTCTCTCTTTTCCCCCCATTTTTTTGGTGGGGGGGGGTTTTTTTTTT
>NC_037684.1:6870017-6922790 GCF_003255815.1 Theropithecus gelada
TTTTTTTTTTTTTTTTTTTTTTTTTTTTTTTTTTTTTTTTTTTGAGATGGAGTCTCACTCTGTCGCCCGGGCTGGAGTGCAGTGGCGCGATCTTGGCTTACTGCAAGCTCCGCCTCCCGGGTTCAAGCAATTCTCCTGTCTCAGCCTACTGAGTAGCTGGGACTACAGGCGCCTGCCACCATGGCCGGCTAATTCTTGTATTTTTAGTAGAGATGGGGTTTCATCATATTGGTCAGGCTGGTCTCAAACTCCTGACCTCAAGTGATCTGCCCGCCTCGTCCTCCCAAAGTGCTGGGATTACAGGCGTGAGCCACTACGCCCAGTCTATTTCTATTTCTCTTTAAGGACAAGAATTCCTCTTAAATTCAAAATTTAAGCCAAAATATGTGTGTGTGTAGTTGGAGCCTAAGAAAGACTCTTGACTTAAAGTACGCAGCCAGTCAAACAGGTAGACAACTATCTTTTTATTCTAAAGCTTACATATCACACTGAGTATCCATAAAGAACAAACTCCAATGACTAAGAAGAAAATAGAGAAGTGTGCTTATATAAAATTATTCAAAGCTGCACAATAACCTGCCAAATTAGTAATGGAATGTCGAATGAATCAAATGGAATTCATAATACTGACTACTAGCCTTATGTGTATTAGTCACTAAATCATCATGTTTTCTATCTGGTATGCTAAGAAAATCCAAAGTCATCAAGCTTTTTTTTCCCCTATTTTAAGGAGAATGGAAGAGATGGAAATAAAGGAGGCAAGAATGGCTTACAGATCCAGTTGAAACAGAATGGAAGGAAAGGCAGTGGGTTTCATCAAGATCCTACAGGCAAGGTGTAGGATCTGTAATTTCGTAAGGACATATACACAAACTCATTCAGTGACATTCTAGTCTAGGATTAACATGAAGAAAATCTATTAACAATGGTAAAGCTTTTTTCCCCTCCAAATGAATATGGCAATATCCATTCTGGAGAACTCTCATTCTGTGTTGAAATAACACCACTTTTCTATATGTCGATCCAGCAATAAATATAAAAATGGTTGATTTGCATACATTTTGACTTCTTGACTTCTTATTTTACTTCTAGGAATCTATATTAAGAAAGAAATAAATATATTTTATATATACACATACATACACACACATACATATATACACACACACCCATGTATATACACATATATATGCACACATGGATATTTATCAGCACAATGATAACCTTATTAACAAAAAACTAGTATCAGCTCACCAGTAAATTGATTAAATATTCTATTATATGTAACACAACAAGTAACATATAAAATAAATACCTGTATAAAACATATGCTGATAAGTGACAAAATCAAGTTTAAGAACAGTATGAGGCTGAGAGCAGTGGCTCATAACTGTAATCCCAGTCCTTTGGGAGGCTGAGACAGGAGGATCACTTCAGGCCAGGAGTTCAGACCAGCCTGGGGAACATAGCAAGACTATGTCTCTGTAAAACATTTTTTAAAAATTAGCTGGGCATGGTGGCACATGCCTGTAGTCCCAGTTACTACAGAGTTACTAAGGCAGGAGGATTGGTTGAGCCCAGGAACTTGAGGCTGCAGTGAGCTATGATCACGCCACTGCACTCCAGCCTGGACGACAGGGCAAGACCCTATCTCTAAAAAAACAATGTATAATGTAATAAAGTTTTATAAAAATAAATTTTAAAGTAATATTGATGTGCATGTCCCAAATAATAATGTCAAATGGGGTATGACTTCTGGGAAACTTTCTCTTTATAAATTTTGTGTTTATGAAACACTTGAGTTAGGAATTTTGTATAACTTTGTATTATATTCATAATTAGAAATGTATAGATATTTTAAAGTAGATGTATATCTACTGACATGTAAAAATGTCAACAATACAGCTTTAAAATGAAAAATGCAGGTTAAGGCAACATATTCATGTTTCTAAAAAGTGACACACGCACCCCCCCAAAAAAAAAAAAAATCTGGAAGGCTACACCAAAACATTGTCGATGGCTATTCTGGGTGGTGAGATTTTTGTGTGATTTTTACTTTCCTCTTCGTAACTTTCTATTTTGACTCCCCTTTTAAAAAAAATTAAGGCCACATACTATTTTTATAAATGAAGTTTTCACTTAAAAACTTCGTCTTCAATTTTCACTAGTAAACCTTCTTAAGAACTAAAACGGTTCAACAATACTGACTCTAATTATGCTTCCACTCCCTATTCACTCAATAGCCTCTAGGTTTACCCCTGCCTAAAGAATCAGCAGTAGAACAGGAGAAGTAATAGGACTGAGATCAACAAAAAGTGGTTGCTTTCAGCTTTGCTACGAAAAAAAGATAGACTGCCATAATATTGATAATGTCATTTCACATTTTCGATTGATGATTTCCAAAGAGGTTTTACAACTACAATCATATTTGGTTCTCAAGTCTATGAAGAAGGCAGGGAGGTATAATTCTCCCTTATAAGATAAGTAGTCTCAGTTAGAAGAGGTAGAGGGATGTATCCAGGTTCTTGAACTGGGGAGTGACAGTGTTGTCCTGCATAGTCCAATACAGTAACCATGAGCCACACGTGGCTATTACACTTAAATTAAAGGGAAATAAAATTAAAAATTCAGTTTCTCAGTTGCAGTGGCCACACTTTAAGGGCTCAATTGCCACAGGTGGCTCGTGGCTACTGCTTTGGATAGTACAGTACAGAATATTTCCATCATCACAGAACTGATGTGATTCCCACTCCAAGAACATTTTCCACTCACGTGGTGGCTTTCTACACCCTTGCTTTGTCCTCTTAAAGGAAAGGAAAATATTATTTGAGCATCTTACTCTACATGGTATGAGCTTCTGAAATACTGTAGAGGAAAAAAAAATGCTGGATTCATAATACAAAGATGGCTAGGGTAGCCAGAGAGTGGTGAGTAGTGGGAGAAGGCACAAGGAAAGCCTGAAGGGTGATAGAGTGAACTCTGAGGGTCGCCCACCTAGCACCTATTCACTCTCTTCTTCCTTTTAATAGGACTAAGATTTTATTTTGGCATCTACTCCTACCCAATATGGGCTTTGTACCCCACAGTTCAGGAACAGGCCTGCAATGCAATTTGGGCTTCATCACATAAGGCAAAAAGTTAGCTGACAGAGTAACACCTTTTGAGGCTTTGGTCTTAGCCTCTGAAGGGTCAAATAGCAGAATACCTACTTCAACATTATCTCAGGCATTAACCAAAAAGTGCATGTGTATCATGTGATCACATACATGACTATTAATAGTTCTATCTCATCAGTATAACAGAGTCCACAATATGGGCCAAGCACATCACTCTGTTTTACTAGTATGTGTAGTATTTCTATCAGCTTTACTAATATGTGTACAGGTGAGTATCTAGGTGTATTCTGAGGTTAAAAAAAATCTAATTTTGTGCTTTGTGTTTTGAAATCTACCATCTGAAATAGAAATACATTCTTGCAAAAGTAAATTATACTAATAATTAAATAAAAAGGGAAGCAGACTGATAATACAAATATTAACAAAGCACATTACCTAGGTAGACTTTGCGGAGAACACTAATCCTTTTGTAGCCAAACATTTATAAAAATTTAAACAATCAAGACAGGTCAGGCACAGGAGTCATAGCTGATGCCTGTAATCCCAGCACTTTGGGAGGCCGAGGCAGGAAGACTGCTTGAGGCCAGGACTTTGAGACCAGCCTGGGCAACATAGTGAGACCATGTCTCTACAAAAAATTAAAAAATTAGCCAAGTGTAGTGGTCCGTGCCTAAAGTTCAAGCTACTCAGGAGGCTGAGGTAAAAGGACTGCTTGAGCCCAGGAGATTGAGGCTACAGTAAGCTATGATCACACCACTCAACACCAGCCTAGGGGACAAAATGAGAGCCTGTTTCAAACAAACAAACAAATAAGTAAATAAGACAGAACAGGGAGATTAGATGATAGCACAACTCTCCTTTATAGAATTTATAGAATCATAGCATTAAACAAAACAACCATTTAAAAACTATACCTGAATTTAGTAATTTAATTCCATATAGCCCATGAGTCTTTTAAGAGAAATCCTAATTTGGGAATTCTTCATATGTGGCATGAATGAGTTAGATGCAGAATGTCAACTGTGCCAAACTTCTACAGAATGGAACATCAGTACCAAAAACTATCATGCAATTTTCAATGGAACAAACATGGTGAAGGTTACAAGTGATTTTGGAATCACAAGCATATATATGCTGCTTTGTTCACAGACTTCAGAGAATAATTATAGCCCAGAGAAAAGAAACTAAATCACTGGCCCTAAGCAGAAAGATGGTGGTCACTTGCCATTTTTTCTCAGCTAAAGACAAACTGCAGGACATATTTTGGAACTTTGGAACCGTCTCATCAGGGACTCACAAAAATGTCCCAATGGGATAGAACAGTTATTACTATTATTTTGAGACTGAGTCTCACTCTGTCACCAGGCTGGAGTGCAGTGGCGCGATCTCAGCTCGCTGCAACCTCCTCCTCCTGGGTTCAAGCGATTCTTGTGCCTCAGCCTCCCAAGTAACTGGGATTACAGGCATGCACCACCATGCCTAGCTAATTTTTGTGTTTTTAGTAGAGACGGGGTTTTGCCATGTTGCCCAGGCTGATCTCCAACTCCTGGGCTCAAGCAATCAACCTGCTTCAGCCTCCCAAAGTGCTGGGATTACAGGCATGAGCCACCACGCCTAGCCAGAATAGTTATTAATACATGTTAAAAACATGGCTCAAACCAAAGAAAGCTTAATATTGTCCTCAGCACACAACAGTACCTATACAGTAGAATAAGAACCAATGATTGTTTATACAAAAATTAATTCACTGCTGAAAAAGGCACTAACTGAGACGCCATAAAGTACAAGTATTTCCGGCCGGGCGCGGTGGCTCAAGCCTGTAATCCCACCCAGCGCTTTGGGAGGCCGAGACGGGCGATCACGAGGTCAGGAGATCGCGACCATCCTGGCTAACACGGTGAAACCCCGTCTCTACTAAAAAAATACAAAAAAACTAGCCGGAAGAGATGGCGGGCGCCTGTAGTCCCAGCTACTCGGGAGGCTGAGGCAGGAGAATGGCGTAAACCCGGGAGGCGGAATTTGCAGTGAGCTGAGATTCGGCCACTGCACTCCAGCCTGGGCGACAGAGCGAGACTCCACCTCAAAAAAAAAGAAAAAGAAAAAGAAAAAAATGTACAAGTATTTCCTACAGGGTACCTGCTATATACAAGCTTCTGTCACTCTGTTTCAGAGAAGACGCTGAAATGAATACACATGAATGAAAGCGTGCAGAGTGTACTGTGAAAAATGGGCCTTTCTCCATTCTAGTTAGTTAATTTATTTCAGATTAAATGAGATTAAAGATAAGATATGACTCCTGGACCGGGAAAAATGCTATAAAACATATGATTATGGCAATTGTAAAATCTAAATATGGACTTTGGTACAAGATTATTATCTACCCCATGTAAAATTTCCTGCTTTTTATAACTATGCTGTGGTTATGTAGGAGACCCTCCTTGTTCTTAGGAAATTCACGTCAAAGAATTAGGGGAAAGGGGCAGGATGTCTGCAACTTACTTTCAAATATTGGTAAGTGAGTGATAAAGCAAATGTCAAACAGTTGATGAACCTGGGTAAAAAGTACATGGGAATTCCTGTAACTTTTCTGAAATTTTAAATCATGCACAAGTAAAACATTACCAAAACATTAATTCTTTACATTTCCTTATGAAAACAAGTAGTTCTGTGGTAGTCAAGTCTCAGAATGGATGTTACAGAGGCCATTAGTGGGCTTGAGGAGTTGCCATACTCTGTCCTTAGCTCTCTGTTGTTTACACTGGATTTAAAACGGATTCACTCCTCAAAGTGGAAACACTCTTGTTTCTGTGGAGTATCAGTCCCTGATGACTTCCAGCTTGAATTACTGGTGCCATTGCTACCTAACCACAGTCCCCCATCCCACGCCCTTCTTGCCATAGTAGGTAGCTGGGCTCATTCAATGCAGTAGTCCCATGTCTCATATTTGTTCCTTAAAGTATATGCTTTAAGAGAATAAACCACATTGTAATAAAGAGGCTCCTAGATGACTATTTCATAGACAATGCCAAGCTCCCTAACATTCTTATGTACCCATGCAAAGTTACATAAACATATATTATGAAGTATAAGAAATAAATTGTTAGAAATAAACATGTAGTAAGACATGTAAAACTGGAACACAAAATCCCTTAAAAATTAAGTGTTTTCATCTTACAGCTGTAAAAATATGTTTGAAGCCCAAATTGTGGACTTTTGTGTCCCTTCTACAGTTTGAAACAAAACACAGAAGGAAATACACTTCACTATCATGACATGTCATCCACAAATTATATGTCTAACCCTTGAGCTTCTTTTAGAAACTCTCCTCACTAATTTGCCTGTGTTTTTGAATAGCAAGTAATATGTTTTCAATCATGAAAGGTTACAGGGAAATTTTTGTGGTAAAAACTGGCCTTCCACTGGCATAAAAATCATCAGTCTTACTGCAATCCTTTGGGAAATAACTTTTTTTTTCCATTATTGTCAAGCAACTTTCAAACCAGTTTAATAGCTACTGTTCTTGAGATGGCTCTTTACATCCTTTAAAACTGATGGCACTCAAGACCATGTAAGAGAAAACAATGATGGTAAGTTTCACAAATGAGTTATTTCTTTACAATATTTTGAGAGAGAATCAAACTATGTGAAGTTTTTAAAATAACAGTTATCCACTGATATTTAAATGGACAACTGCCCATCCTCCAAAACATCACACACTCAGACCTCAACTATTGCATTACTCTTTCACCATGGGTATAACAATCCTATCAAAGAATGCAGCCATTTTATTCTGAAATAAAATTGTATTTGATATTAATTTTTGTAAGTTTTCTTCAGGAAAAAATGTCTGAGCAGTACAAAAGCTAAGTGACTTTTGTAAGTGCTCTGTTTGCCTCTCTTTCATTGTTTCTCTGCATTTCCTCTGATTAAACACTACTCCACTTCTGTAATATGAAGTAATTTTGCACAGGAATAACACAGTAGAGTAATGCTGCCTGATTTTTTTTCTTCTCCCTAACTCACTCTTATGTACCCTGTTTCTTGTTTGTTTGAGATACACCATATAAGGATACACCAAGTTTTCTAAAACTTAACTACAAGCATTAGTGAATTTGAGGGGAATGGAGTCTTATCAAGGCTTGGATTGGGCTTGATCACCTACTTACCATGGGAGTCAATCTCCGTCTCTTTTTTCTTATTGGAGAATAAACCTCCCTGTACCTACTTTAAATTTAAGTTAGTTAAGAGCACTTACGAAAATATTTTGTTTTCAGATGACCAACTGTTTACTTCATTTCTCCCCTGCACCTAGGCTGCCAAGTACTATTAAAAAAAAAAAAAAAAACAACTCAGGTTGACCAACTGGAAACTCTATAAATCCATGGAGTTCAACATCAGGAGGACCTCTGGCACTGTCTGGTAATCCTTGTACTTGTCCTTCAACAGCTCCCAAATCAGAAGGTAAACCTATTCACTCTTACCTCAAGCTGATGTTTCTACCGTTCCCCTCACTCTCGGCCAACATCTTGCCTTCTATTTCACAAAGCAAAATAAAATCCAATAGACAGAAACAACTCCGACTTCCTGCCACTTTACCTACATCCACCCTAATCCTAACCACCTTTTTTCCTGAGCCTGCAAAAGAGGCAGCCCCAGAGCTCTGGAACCCATCCTCTCTCACTTCCTCAAGCATCTTGTTCCATCAGTGATCAACTCCAATTCCCACAAACATGCCTAAGACTCTTCACCTTTAAAAACAACACAATATTTTTCACCAGTTCTGCGGCCCTTCTACCGAACTGTCCATATCCACCTCATCTACTCCTCAGTTCACTGTAACCTGGCTTACTCCCTACCATTCTACCAAGGCCTCCCATCATCAAACTCAATGGGCTCCTCCATTGTTTGCTTACGTGATCTCTCTACAGCAGCGGCCCCCAAACTTTTAGGCACCAGGGGCAGGTCCTGTGGAAGACAATTTCTCCATGGACCCAAAATGGTGGTTTCAGGGTGAAACTGTTCCACCTCGGATCATCAGGCATTAGAGTCTCATAAGGACTGCGCACCGTAGATCTCTCACACGCGCAGTTCGCAATAGGGTTTGCACTCCTCTGAAAATCTAATGCTGCTGATCTGACAGGAGGCGGAGCTCAGGCTGTATTGCTTGCTGGCTCACTGCTCACCTCCTGATGTGCTGCCCAGCCTGGTTCCTAAGAGGCTGCCGTACGGGTCAGGGCCTGGGGTTTGGGACCCCTGATCTACAGCATTTACTACTGCTGTTGTTTCCTTCTAGAAATTCTCTCCTCCGTTAGTTTCTCTCATACCATTACTTTCCAGCTTATTTCTTTTATTGACTCTTCTTCCTCTAAAATCTTCCAATGTTAGAACTGTCCGCCAGCGGAAGTAGAAATTGATATGACCATTTTGAAAAACACTTGATGAAATGTAAAGCTTTTTTGTTTGTTTGTTTTTTGAGACAGGGTCTCACTCTGTTACCCAGGCTGGTGTGATCTCAGTTCACTGCAACCTCTGCCTCCCAGGTTCTAGCGATTCTCTCAACTCAGTCTCCCCAGTAGCTGGGACTATGGGCACACGCTACCACACCCGGCTAGTTTTTGTATATTTTGGTAGAGATGGGGTTTCACCATGTTGACCAGGCTGGTCTCAAACTCCTAACCTCAGGTGATCCACCCACCTCGGCCTCCCAAATTCCTGGCATTACAGGCGTGAGCCACTGCGCCCAAACAAAATGTAAAGTTTTACATTTGTTTATATCTTGTAGCCAAGTTATTCTACTTCTAGGAATCCATACCAAGAAGAATTGTGATCTTAGAGAAACAATTTTTGTACAGATGTATTATTTATAATACTAATATGATATTATGCTTGAATTAATGGTAAATAGGGTGCAAAATTGTCTGTAGAGTGTCATCTCAACTATGTGGCAAATACAGGCATAGTTTTTTCCTAACAGTGATTTTCTTGGGGAATGAGAATTGAATTATGGGTGAATATTATTATCTTATTGTCTTTATATATTTATGTATTTTTCAATTTTTCTACAAGAATCATGTATTTATAGATTTAGATTAAAAAAAGAAACAATTTTGAGAAACAAATCAGAGGTCCAAAAGATCTTTTTTTGAAAGATAGTATTTACCTTCACTTCTCACTGTATACATTCTCTATCTAATAAGGTAATCTCGTATATTTGAAAAGCGTCAAATGTCATCATATACAGGTGACTCTAACACCTATGTCCCGACTACACACCACTCTACTGTGCTTCAAAACTGCACAGTACAGTACTTCCATCTGGCTACTAGACAATTCCGTGTGATGGCTCACAAGAACAATAGCCTCTGCCTGTTATCTTACCTTCTAACCCACACTCCAAGTTTTCTTTCCTCTTGCATCTCTACTCTTTGTAAACAGCACCATCAACCCCAAACTCCTACTTTAGGTAAGTAGGTGAACCAGACTAGAAATCAAATATGAAAGCCGATCAATTCTACCTTCTCAATAGATATGAAAACCATGCTTCTGTGTCTCTCTTCCCACTTTCTCACTAGTCTCACTTGGACTCTTTCAACAATTTCCTAAATGTTCTCTCTACTTCCAGCTTCAGTCATGTGATTATATATCTCCTTCATTAACACCACAGTCTTCTAAAATGTAAGTCTGATCAAGTCATTTCCCTAATTAAAATCCTTCAATGGCTCCCCATCACCACATAATAAAATAAAAACTCTTTAGCATGGGATTTGATGAATTCTTATTCTATGGCCAACTTGTCAACTTCCTGCTCACCCTTTAGTTCAAACATCTCCTTTGAAGCTTCCCTTTACCTCCCAGAAATAGTTGGATGCATCCTCCTCTGAGTTCCTGGGGCATGTCATCCACATCTCCATCACAGCATGGATTACACTGCTGTAATTATTTCTATGTCTGTCTTTCCCTATAGACCTGGATTACACAGGGACAAGGAAAGGATTCTATTCATTTTTGTATCTCTAAAAACCTAGCATACAGTTGATGGATAATTAACTGCTAATTGCTTAAATGAATGATTTGGCTCACAAACAAAAAGTACATGATGGATTAACAAATTATCACACATCTGAACCAATGCTCTAGAATCAATATATGCAAGATGGCAAATTTACCCAATACATTTGTCAATAAATTATTGAAACAAACAGTAAATTCAACATTATGAAGCATGGTACCTGCTTCAGGTTCAAATAACTGTCTCGCAGTGATATTTAAAGTATGCACATTTTAAACTTAATTATTAGAACGTTCCCCCAACCTCTTAGTTCCTCTTAGGTATACACTTGAAAGTTACCTTTCATAGCCACTGATTTCAAATATAGGCAAAAATTATCTTAGTTTCCTAAAAATAGAACGAAAATTCAAATACTCTTTTTACTAGCAATATCAACAACTTCAGCATACTGGAATCAGTCCAAACTAAAGAAAAATAAAATAACCTTTTTACTCCATGGAAAATTTCTTTTGCATTAATTGTAAGCATAGGCAATAGGTAATCCTGGGGAATTTTAGCTTATTAATCAGAATCATCATTAAGATCTAACTCATAAGAGCTTATATGAAGGAATAAAAATGGATCCTGGCAGAGTAGACTAGTAAAAATTTATGAAACTCTGAAAAACAGATCTCTTCCTTACTTAGCCATTCAAAATTCCTCACAAGTGAGTCACCGTCCTCCAAGAAAGGCAAAGTTCCACCTGAAATAAACCTGAATGTGAAAAGCTTGCACATCTAAAGGAATCAACTTCAGTTTTTTTCTGGGCTAAAGGGAGAAATCATTGGTGAAGCCAATGGCAAACAACAAATAATCAAGAAATAATTCTTGCTTCACTTTGGGATACATTATACACTTTATGCAGTGGTAACAGATTTAATTTTATTTGACAAACTAACATCAGAATTAGTTTGTACTCCCTGTACACAGACCAACTGGGCCAGGTTAACACAGTAAAAACATTTATGGGAGTAAAAACATCCCATAAATGTGCAATTCTTGAAAGGCATCTGAAACTCAAAATAAAATTAGAAAGTGATTTGACACGTAATAAACACAGGGTAAAGGTTGAATAGGCACAATAAAGTCCGTAACTATAGCTACAGAATACATGAATTGAAAGTAGAGAGCTGGAAGTAGAGTTTTCTGGAATGAGGGCACTGGCTGAATCTGCACGCTTTATTGAGTTGCTGTACTGTGGTCCCTATGAAGATGCCAACATATGATATACAAATGTATATGTGTACATGTGCAAGTGTAGCTTCACTCACACACTCATGCACACATCCCATATTTGGCGGTTACTCTTGCAGTCTCTGCAAATCCAAGGAAGTCATGACATACACCTTCAACTAACAATAAAATTGTTTGTTCTTCCCCATTGGCTGCAATGAGGTTTATGATGCCATGTATAAGGTCAAAGGATTGCTACAAACCCTTAATTGCTTGCTGATTTTTATACTGTTTCCTCAATGATTTCCTTGAGGGCTCCTTGTGGCCTTTTTTAAAAACACATTTTTACTGAAGTACAACCATCATACATAAGAATATACACATCTTTAGTATATATAACCACTGCCTGTGCCAAGAAGATTTGTTCCCTGCACCCCTAGATACCCTCCTTTAGTCTCCTCCTAATTACTGTCCCCTCTGTCTTCTCCAAAAATAACCATGATCCTGACTTCTTACAGCATAGATTAGTGTTGCTTGTTTTTGAATTCTATATAAATGGAAGCATAGAGTCGGTATTGTTTTGTGTCTGGCTTCTTTTGCTCAATGTTATGATTGTGAGATTAATTCATGCTGATGTATGTAGCTGTAATTCATTCAATTTTGTTGTCATCTAGCATTCTATTGTATGAATACAATTTATTTTTCCATCCCACAGTTGACGGACACCTTTGTTTTTTCCCAGGTTTCGACTCCTACTCCTATTGCATTTTAACATCTAACATAATAATTTCCCCCTTTATTTCTACACTGCAGTAGCTGCAGGTCTAGTATTACTTCTTGCATGCCTAATATCATTCATTCACTTAAAATCTTTGGCAACTATTACAGATCAAAATAGGTCTGCAGAACCCAAAATAAATTGAGAGAAAGAGGTCACAACAGAGTAAACAATACATGTCGTGAAACATACTCATCTCTGGA
Organism: Theropithecus gelada; assembly: GCF_003255815.1. NCBI lineage: Eukaryota > Metazoa > Chordata > Mammalia > Primates > Cercopithecidae > Theropithecus > Theropithecus gelada. The sequence goes on from NC_037684.1 coordinate 6,882,336, forward strand.
ACGCACAGCGCAGAGCTCTTTGGATGAGGCTGTCTGAGGCGCTAACTCATGGATCCATGCTATGATAGTCTGTAGGGCTAGCTTTCATTGGCTGAGAGTATATTCATTCTTATTCCCTTGTTCTCCTTTTACTCTCATTTTTAAGGAAGGTATTTCAGAATGACAGCATTATAATGACGGTACCGAATTTTGCAGCTTTAAACAAAATGTATCTTAGTTGCCATCAATCAGAATGTGCATGCAGATGCTATTCTTGGATGATTTTTTTTTTCTTTTTGAAATGGTGTAGACCACACAGCAGCTACTCTATGGTCAGTGAGACCACCCTGCCTGGGAACACAAAGACTTCTATTGTATGAGGGAGAGACATGGACAATTTCAGCAAAAAGCATAGGAGCCTTCATCCTCTTCATGTCTGCTGCTCCAGATTCCAGCACTTCACATCTCCTCAGATATCTCATCCTTTGTAGAAGACTCTCTGTCCTCTCAAATGTCTTTCTCTGTCGACTGCCTCCTTCCCATCATTACTTATTCACACTCAACTCTCTTGACTTAAAAAGTAGCAGAAAAACAAAAACCTATAGCTATGGTCTTCTCTCCTTTCCTTTAAAACACACTTCTTGAAAGCAGTATCACCACTCAGTCTCTAGTTCTTCACCCCTACTGACTGTTTAACCCACTACAAACTATTTTCCACCTCTACCCCTCCACTGAGACCACCTTAATGAAAGTCATCAATGCCCTCTTGGATGCTGTACTTAATGGACACCTCTTCATCTTTCTCTTCCTTGGCCTTTCTCAAGTGTGCAACTTTGCTGACCCCTCTCTTCTCAACTTCTGTGATATCATACTTTCCTGTTTTCTTCCAACCTCCATGGACACTCCTCTTCAGACTCCTCTTAGGATCCTTATTATTCTGACTGTCCCTTAAATATAGCTCTCTTTGAAGGTTCAATCCTTGGCCCTTTTCTTACATTTTATGCTCATTTTTGATCGTCTAAATCTCAGAGTCATGTTCTATGAGCACTTCAATCTCAACATGAGAACAAGTACTGGGAAACATCCTCCTTTTTCCAATATTCTTCTCAATATTCTACATATATAGTCATCCCCTCCCCCCAAGTCTATATCACTGCTGTCTATTCCTTTCCATATGTATCAAGCAGGGGTAGCAGAAAGGTCAAGCACTTTGAAGTTCCTGTCAGTCTGGCTTCAAATTCAAACTGCTTTTTAATTAGTTATGTGACTTTGACAAAGCCATCTTCTTTCTCTGTAAACACGTTTCACACCTGTATAACACCTATCTTGTGGGGTTGAATAGATAATAAGAGGTTAATGAGTGAAAACCACCTAACGCTGCACCTGATGATGCCTTGTAGCTGTCCCAATAATTAGTTTTCTTCCCATTTTCCATTTTATGGAATCTAATCCTATCTTCCCAGCTGTAATGAATTTAAGGCAGAGCCAATCCTTTAAGAATCCTTTGGTTGGCCGGGCGCGGTGGCTCAAGCCTGTAATCCCAGCACTTTGGGAGGCCGAGATGGGCGGATCACGAGGTCAGGAGATCGAGACCATCCTGGCTAACACGGTGAAACCCCGTCTCTACTAAGAAATACAAAAAAATAGCCGGGCGAGGTGGCAGCGCCTGTAGTCCCAGCTACTTGGGAGGCTGAGGCCGGAGAATGGCGTGAACCCGGGAGGCGGAGCTTGCAGTGAGCTGAGATCCGGCCACTGCACTCCAGCCTGGGTGACAGCGCGAGACTCCATCTCAAAAAAAAAAAAAAAAAAAAAAAAAGAATCCTTTGGTTGGGCACGGTGGCTCACGCCTGTAATCCCAGCACTTTGGGAGGACGAGGTGGGCAGATCAGGAGGTCAGGAGATCGAGACCATCCTAGCTAACACGGTGAAATCCCGTCTCTACTAAAAATATAACAAATTAGCCAGGTGTGGTGGTGGGAGCCTGTAGTCCCAGCTACTCGGGAGGCTGAGGCAGGGGAATGGCGTGAACCCGGGAGGCGGAGCTTGTAGTGAGCCAAAATTGCACCATTGCACTCCAGCCTGGGTGACAGAGTGAGACTCCATCTCAAAAAAAAAAAAAAAAAGAAGAAGAAGAATCCTTTAACCCTGTCAGACTGGTCTTCTCACTGTCCCGGAACATGTCACACCATTCACAGAGGCACCCCTGCATGGAATGCTCTCCCTTGCCATTCTTACTTCATGCATAGCTAAGTCTTATTCACATTCCAGCATTTAGCCCAATCCCTTAATCGATAAAGGCCTTCCTTAGCCACCAAAGCTCAGACTCCTCAGAAATTTCCTCCACATGTGAACTGTAGAATATTGGTACTAATCATCAGGCATTTATTATATGCTACTTTTGGGGGTTACATATCTTTTCATTCTATTTATCTCCAATTACATCATTATTCTTGGAATGAATTATATGTAGTCCTCAGTATACACAGTTTCTAGCAAAAAGCTTTAAGTAATACCTGTTGATTGGTAATTTGTTAATTGTTAATTTGCAATAACTGAAGGCATAACATCATTTAATATTTTCAATTATTACTTTAAAATATCCATTTAGACAACTGGAATCTTAGAATATATGACTTTAGAAGCCATGTAGAACAATATTCCAGATGCACAACATCTCTTTACAAGAACCTAATGAGTGAATTTTTAACTCCAGTTTCAGTAAGTTCACATGACCAGAAACTCATTACCTTCTTTGGGAACCATTTGATGTCTAAGTAGCAGTTCCATAATACAACTATCAATACCAGGAGATTAACACATGATATACTGCTAAGATTTAATTCTTGAACCCCATTCAAACTCTACCAGATGCCCCAATAAATGTCCCTTATAGCAAAAGGATACAGTTCAACATCATGCTTCACCTTTAGTTGTTATGTCTTGTTATTCTTATTGCTTCTAGAATACTTCCTCAGTCTTTCTTGGAATTTAACATTTTTGAAGGTTACAGGCTACTTAAAGACTGGCCTTCAATTTGAGCTTGCTAGGTGTTTCCTCTGGTTAGATTCAGGTTATGCATCTTTAGCAGGAATGTCACAGAGGAAGTAATGCTGTGTTTTTCTCATTGCACCTGATCACATGGTACATGATTCTGATCTGTCCCGTTTCTGATATTGTTCATTTTGATCACTTCATTAAGGTAGCATCTGTCAGGCTTCTCCACTGTAACAATAATCTTTTTTTCTTTGATATTAATTAATTGAACATTTTGTAGGGAGATACTAAGTAAATATCCCATTCCTCATCAAACTTCAAAAGTTATTTATTACTTCATGTTAAGTATGGACTCATGGTTTCCGATTTCACTTTGATGATTAAACTGACCCAGATTTAGCTAGTGGGTACTCACTTAAGCTACTTTCTGAATCTGTTTTACATTTTTCATCATTCTTTGAGGATTTCCTAGATTTCTGATACAAGATCCCCCCGGCTCACCTTGTATTAATATTTACTCTGCCACAACCCTGGAATTATCCATTTCTCCACAGAGCCCTGATTTCTTTCAGTGGAGGATGGTACTAGGTGTAACCATTGCTACTATATTAAGGTATCACTGCTCCCAGGTCCTCACAATGGACAGAGATTGGGAATATATAATGTATGGATATACGTGCGTACACATTCACATTTATATTTACTCCTCTGTCTAGCTGTATATTGAAAACTTCTGATTCCAATCTAGCTACAAAAGGTTGATTGTACTTATCCCCTTTCCATATTTGGAGCTCTCTTTTATGACCATGAGAAACCTGACTCCATTATCCTTAACATATTTACTTATTTGTCAATCTCCCTGTTTATCACTTATCTCCCACTGCTGTCACCAAGACCATGCCAGCACGGATGCTCTTTCTCCATACTCAGGTCCTCATGCATTGGCCCCCTCTTTACTCAACTTGGCTCCAAACTCTAATCTGGGCCCCTGTGGCTCCCCTTCCCCTGGGATGGATGCCTACCATGCTGTGCCCCAACCCAATGGCTTTAGGACCAAATTCTTCAGGAGGAAGAGAAGAGGAGGAAGAAAAGGAGCAGAAAGATAAATCTACATCTCTTCACTTTTACCCACTGGCATGAATTCTGTCTTTTGGGGTCTCCCATAATAAACATAATCAATTCATATGCAAGTATTTGAGGTTGGTGTTCACATCTTGTCTCGTTCCTTCAGTCATTCCTTAAATGACATATTTTCAAGTACCCTCATCATATTGAGCATTCTTTTCTGAATAAATCCTATTCTGTCTACATAGCTTGTAAAACTGTAGAGGAAGCACTTTTGGTTGCCTATCCACTATCCTATCCTGCCCCTAAAATTCCTTCTTTCCTAAAGAAGCCTGATTTTGTTCAGGTATCCACTCCCTTCCATAGAGCTATATGCTGCAGGAAATGTGAAATCTACCATCAGTGCCTGACTATTCAATCATGATAACCACATTCCTCTTACCAGTGACAGGTTTAATAATGGGCATGTGACCAAATGCTAACTAATGAGACATGTAAGGAAGTCTTCTGGGGGGCTTCCTAAGCAAGGAGCACAACACAAGCACACAGCTCACTCTCCTTCCTCAGGACATTACTGTGCCTGGGTGAGATGCACAGAACTGTTGCAACGACCTTCCACCAGCTGAGGATGAAACCAGCACAACAAGAAGGGCAGGACCAAAGGATCACAGACAAGTGGAGGCAGAGTTCTTAGGGACTGGCCAGAGTCTCTCTTATCATTAGCCTTCTTGTTGTGTGAGATAACATGTTTCTTTTCTGTTTAAGCCAGTTTGGTCCGGTTTTCTTTTTAGCTGCCCCCAACAGCATTCTGACTGATACAGAGTGAAGCCAGCAACCACACAACCCTCCAGGAGAGGTGTGATAAGCTAGGCAACTTCCAAGTCCCTGTATTTCCTCTGACACAGCCCAGGTCAATGGTGACACATAACATAGACTACTAAGACGTCCACCTTTCTCACACCTACAACAATGTTATTTTATATTTGTATTGTTAAAGTGTTGCCCTTCAACAGAGAACTAGAGGTTTACTTATTATTTACATTGTTAGCTTTTCCATTGTTTCAACTTGTTCAGGTCTTTTAAGTGAGAATAATAAAGGAAACTGAAGAGTTGTTACTTGACTGCAAAGCAACAGAGCCAGGAATAGGGCAAAAACAGAATAATAAACACAAAGCTAGGAGACAGGAGACTTTTGCCCCCATAGTAAATGTGCCACTAGACTAGTAAAAAGTCCTGACTTTCTATGTTTCTAACTTCATGCATCTATACAACAGTGAGGAACCTCAAGATTCCCTTCTGGCATTAAAATTCTATGACTCAAGAGACTTCATCAGAGAATTCATGGCTCAGAATTTCTCTCTGGCTTGAAGCATAAAATCAAGAAAAGTAAATCCCCCCAAATCAGTGGTAGCCCATTAGTCATTATCAAGATTTACTTCTTTCAAATCAACAAAACACTGCCCTTGGGCTACTCACTCCAAGAAACAACTCTATTACACTATAGAGATCAAGTCTGGGCTGTATTTGTGTTTACTCTTAGTAGAGGAAATGTGTAGAAAGCAATTGCCAAATCTGCACCCAATTCACGAATGTGACAAAAAATAAACATTCAGCCATCTCCCAGACCAGAGAGATTATAGGAGCTAAATGAAAGAAAGCCCAGATAGTTATAAATGTGCTGTCACCATGATGTAAAGCCCTTCAATTGCTCCCCAACATACTTAAGTTTTGAATCTTGGGATTTTATGTCCCAAGCCCCTTCGGCAAAGTGTGGTCCCTGATGAGTGCTCCATCTTCACCTGCCCCTACTTTGCCTGCCTTACTCGGCCCAAAGACTCCAGCCTCACTGGATGCCTTTCAGTTTCAGAAACTGATTGAGTCTATCTAAAAATATGTCTCGGCCAGATGCCATGGTTCACACCTGTAATTCCAACACTGGGAGGCCAAGGCAGGTGTGGATCACTTGAGCTCATAAGTTTGAGACCAGCCTGGGCAACATCGTGAAACCCCGTCTCTACAAAAAATACAAAAATTAGCTGGGCATGGTGGTACATGCCTGTAGTCCCAGCTACTTGGGAGGCTGAGGTAGGAGACTAGCTTGAGCCCAGGAGGTGGAGGTTGCAGTGAGCTGAGATTGTGCCACTGCACTCCAACCTGGGCAACAGAGTCAGACCTTGTCTCAATAAATAAATAATCAATAAAAGTATGTCTCTGTCTTCTCTCTCTCTCTTCCCTGAGTGTTCTCCTGCCCCTAACCTCTCCCCCAACACTCACACATTCTGCAGCCTTCTGATCTTGCTTAAAGCTATCTTCCCCATAAAGTGTCCTCCCTGTGACACACCCACGAACTTGGACACATCACTTCCATTTCCCCTATGGGAACTCTGCTCTTTCTCTTCATAGCACTTATTACTACTTGTAGTTATCCTTTTGTTTGTTTACTGGTTTAGTATGTTCCCCTTGCTGGTTTATCAGCTCCATGAGAACAAGAACCATGTCTGTCTGGGTTGCTCCTGCATATCCAGAAAAGAATAAAGACAACATGGTTGCCATCATACTTTCAAAGGCATCTTAATGGCATGGAAAAACATTTAAGATACTATGCTGCGTGAAAAAACAGTTTACAAAGCTATATATGTTGTATAAGCAGGAAGATTCCAAATTTTTGAATATGTACATTTTTATATGTCTAGAAAAGATTGTATGGGAAATAAATCAAGGTATTAACAAGGAGGGTGGGATTATATATTTTTGTATGGAGAATCTGAGGACAGAAAATACATACATAGTATGCTAAAAGTGGACAACCATAACCATCAGGTGAAAAAATGGAAAACTCATTATAAGGATAAAGAATAAAGTGTGATTATCAAATGATTAAATTGATTTAATAATCAAAACAGAACTGAGAACACTGATTATCTGGATAAGTTGTAACACATTTGTTAATATGTCAGTCAGCTCACATTACAGTCATAGCAGTTTTAACAGAACACAACTGTGGAGCAAAAAACGTTAGCCGAGGACAGGGGCTCCGAGCCTGGCTGCATATGAGACTCACCTGGGCACTACGGAGGCTTAATAAATCACCATCTCCAGGAGATGGAGTCCAGGGAATCTGCGTGTTTCAAAAGCTGGGTGATCGTGACACAAGGCTGGATTTGGGAACCCCCCGGTCTAGGATAAATCAAGAAGTTGGAGAAGAGGTTTCTTTTCAGTAAGCGTTTCAGATAAAATAGGAACCTGAGAGGTAGAGATGCAAACAGTAACAGATTCTGCCAATAGCAGCTGCCTACCACAAGTCAACAAGCAGTCATAAATTGCACACAGTGTGGAAAAATCCACTCATCATGTTTGGTTTGTTCAACCACACAAATAATTCAAATACCAAGGGCAGTAATATGTTTTAGAGTAGCACCTTACCTACTTAGGACTCAGCTTGGCCTACTTGCCTTTCCAGCCAAACACAGCAAAGCAATAAAAAACACCTCTCAGCAGAGAAGATAAAAAACAGACGTCTTAAAACTCTTGCCCTACAACTGATACAGCCAAGATAACCCCTCAGTCTTCATTAGAACATATTAACTCCTTTTTTATACACCCTTCTAATGAGCTCCACTGACAGCCAAAACTCAGAGCAGATTACCTTTGTAAATTAAGAGGGGGAAGGGAATTCACGGAGAGGCACACAGAAAGCAACGACAGAAACTGAACCATGTATTTTTAAAAGTTAATTTACATCAACTTAGTGTGGAACAAAACATTACAAATATGACAATAAATACCAAAGACATGAAAACAACTTTTTATAACTACAGTCATGATGATCTAAGTCATTAAGAAAAAGAATTAAATCACATTCTTTATATTCTGCTTAAGGAAGCAAAAATGAGAAGGCACGAACATCTGAGTGGTCTCTATGTGTAAAGAACAATAAACAACCCAGCTATTATCTCATTTGATGTAATAACCTTGTAGTGTAGGAATCAGTCTCATTTGAAGACGACTGGGCCATTAAAGGCTCAGAGAACTGAGGTAGATTTTTAAAGTTGTACCGCAGAAAGTAGCCATAGCGATGTCTAACTTTGAATAACTGAAATATTTCCTTTGCTCATTATTTTATACCACACTGCCACTTTTAAAGTAATTTTGGTTACAAGCATTTCTTTCTTCTTTTTTTTTTTTTTTGGTGTTTGCAAGGATAAAAGCCTTCTGGAAAAAAAATCATCTAAAACAGTTGTTTGCAAGCTGTTTTTCCAATGTGATAGCATTTTTTCCCAAATGACATATTCCTTGGAACCCCACTATGCAGGAGCAGAGCTGCTCTGTTAAAAGCACCAGAGTGCCAGGGCCTGAAGCCCTACTCCACCTCTACCTGTAATCCAAGACTGCTCCTCAGGCACCTCCATGACCCAGGACACCACAGAATACAGATTTTTTTTAAAAAGCACCAATCTGAACAAGCTTAGTCCCTGGATTTGCTGTGTAAAAGCATGTCCCTTAGAAACACTCAACTAATAACACAAAGCTATATAAAGGCATCACAATGTTGTGAAAAGTTTGGTAGTATGGTAAAATGTAGTTAACTGACTAAGGCAAGCAACAACACGAGACTGCTCAAGATTACAGTGCCACTAATGTTTCCTGCTTTGTTGTATCATGTCAAGCTTCACATGTCTGAGTTCTACAAATGAGGAAGAAAAAAAAAAAAAAAAAGGAGAGAAACGTCTACCATTTCACAAAGGCCCAAAATCTATTTTAGTGGTTTTTTCCAAGAGTAACTGTAATTTCATTTTTCCTGTATTACCAAAAACTGAAGTTACTACAGAAAAATCAGATTATATAAACACATAAAATAGAATACATTAAAAAGCATACATAAAATATAGTAAATGCATAGTTCAGCCAAGAATCAAAGATGCAGAAGTACTATGCATTTATTTGTTTATTCCGTGATAGAGGTGAAAATATTTTGTCCTTAAGGCCTCAGAATAAGCCTTGGGAGATAAGACTTTGTCTTGCCCTTAGAACTTTGAGTGTAGAGGTAGGACATAAATATAAACTGATAGGAAAGGTTGAATGCAATAAAAAAAAAAATAGTTGTACTCACTGACATTTAAACTATTCTAGAGATTTTTTGAGTCATTTATAGGTTTTTGTCTTAATCAGAAGGAACATAGGATAAGATGGTAGAATCAGGTTAACTCAACCTCAATATCAAGGACTATTCTTATAATAAACTTAAAATGACCTAAATATCTGTAAAACCCAAAGCTGAAATATGACTAATGATGGGGTTTATCCAAAACAAATACGTTGTTGGGTTTTTTTCCCATGGGGTTTGACTTTTTTTTAATTGACTATAAAATTTATCTTGACTTTATATTGGACTCCAAGCAACAGTCTGAGCTAGAACCATTTGGGATCACCCGACGTCGCTACAGATGGTCCTCTATTGTACAAGTTACTCAAAGACGACTTTGTGGTCAGAGGCGAAATTTGTTTGCTTCATTGTTTTAGATGAAGCCATTTTTTTTTTTTTTTGATAAATTCATTTGCTTCTACTGCATATGTGAACCTTGTGAATATACAGTAAGTGGTAATGGGTTTTTTCCCAAGACTTAACAATATAACTGTGAGAGACATGAGGAGAGGAGGAATAAAAGGAAAGCTGTGTTTGTTCCCCAGTGTGTTTATCCATCTTTTCCTGGAGGTTCTTTTAGAACCCTGAACTGGCCTGTGGCTCTTTCTGAAAAATCTATGTTCAGGAGTAAACAATATTTTTATTAAAGCAAAATGGCTTTACTAGAGTTAATGCTTTAAACTCATTAAAGTGAAATCCATTTCTATATTGTGTATCAAGGAGCAGAAATGTAGGAAAATAAAGGCAATCCCATTCTGGGATAACTGTAACTAGTCCCATGTGAGCAGCTGTGCCTGGAACACAAACTGGGATATCTTCAGGAACAAGGCTAGGACAATGAGGAGCCTGGAAGGTGGACAAAATACCAAGAGGAACTAGCAGATGTTCTCGATTCCCTTCTCCATCAACTGAAGTCACTTACTGGAACCCTTCTCTTAAAAAATGATCTGCTTTCCAAAAGCAGACCATTCTATTTCAATAAGAAATGCTGAAAGCCATGATTAGAGTCATAGTCTGGCTCACTAGTGTCTCTCTTTTTATTTTTATGTTTTTACAGACAAGGTATCACTATATTGCCCAGGCTGGAGTGCAGTGGCTATTCACAGGTGTGATCATAGTGTCAAATCCATGGGCTTGAGCAATCCTCCTGCCTCAGCCTCCCCAGTAGCTGGGACCACAGGTGTGGGTCATTGCACCTGGCTCCTCACTAATGTCCCTTTAACCCAAATGTTAAGGCCACAGTATTCACCACACACACTGAGTGCTGAGTCTTGTAAGTTCTGTAATTGAGCATAAAATAAAAGAAAAAGTAATTCCTCTTCCTCTTTTAGACCCAAAGATAAACCACAGACACAATTTTTAATTGAGCGAAGTTTTCATCAGGTACCCTCCCCTCTCTGTCATCAGGACCTGCCTCCCCAAGAATGAACTAACCTTATACTATATGCTGCTCATCCCTTCCCACAAGGGTTCAGTTCTCTATCCCAGGTCTGCCATATCCCTGAACAGTAACATACTGTAAAATTATTTCTCAAAAATGAAATTCTCTATTCCTTATTCTAACTGATGCCACTGAGGCATGAGGAAGAAATTAACCAGACTGAGCAGATTTACACTAATGTACTTGTGCTGCATTAGAAGTATCTGACTTTCTAAGAGGATTCTTATCAACCTAACTCAATCTCTAGTTGGGAGAATTTGGGGCAGCATAAGACAAGAATGAAAGAAGTGCAGACAATGTGGGGGAAAATATTTTTGAGCAATGGAGGCTGGCTAGCAGCACAGCCAGCCCACGCATGCTTAAAGTGAGTGGAGAGAGAAGAAAAGAAGGTCAGGATGGCTCAGGCCATAGGGCAGGGGGAGAAAGGGCTGTTTCCAAATACTTCAACAAGGGTCTGCTGACATTCTACCTCTTCCATAGGGCATTTTTTACCTACTCCCAATGCCATTTTTTCTTTTTCCGAATTCCCTCCTAATATAGTACATACATACAGCTCTTAATTATATTGTCATCAGTTATCACATGTGATATGATTCCTTCTCTGTAGGAAGCCCTTAAAAGAATGGATTGTCTTGGGAGGCTGACGGGTGAATCATGAGGTCAGGTGTTTGAGACCAGCCTGGCCAACATGGTGAAACCCCATCTCTATTAAAAATACAAAAATTAGCTGACTGTGGTGGTGGGTGCCTGTAATCCCAGCTACTCGGGAGGCTGAGGCAGGAGAATTGCTTGAACGCAGGAGGCGGAGGTTGCAGTGAGCTGAGATTGTGCCACTGCACTCCAGCCCAGGTGACAGTGTGAGACTGTCTCAAAAAAAAAAAAAAAAAAGACTTGTCTGCGCTATTCATTTGAGCTCAATCATATTTCACTTTATATTGATCCATTTATTAATGTATCTCTTACTCCCAATTAAGTTATCTCTCAAAGAGTAACTTTATTAAAAGTAACCCCCACCAAAGTACACAACCCGGCACTAAGCACACTTTAAGAATTCAAGTAGTTGGCCAGGCACGGTGACTCATGCCTGTAATCCCAACACTTTGGGAGGATAAGGCGGGCGGATCACCTGAGGTCAGAAGTTGGTGACCAGCCTGGCCAACGTGGTGAAATCCTGTCTCTACTAAAAATGCAAAAATCTGCTGGGCATAGGTGGCAGGTGCCTGTAATCCCAGCTACTTGGGAGGCTGAGGTAGGAGAATTGCTTGAACCCAGGAGATGGAGGTTGCAGTGAGCCAAGATCGCACCACTGCACTCCAGCCTGGGTGACAGAGCAAGACTCCATCTCAAAAAAAAAAAAAAAAAAAGAATTCAAGTAGTTGCTAGCTTTAATACCAGGAGATTATATGAAACACATATAATAACACAAATAATAACACAAAAATAACATATATAGGGTCTAGAGATGAATGAAGAAATTAGTTACAGATTTAAAAAAAAAAAAACAACTCTAGACTTAAAGTCTGTTACCTGGCAATAGTGCCTAAATGTTACAAACCTTCGTGAAGGCTGAGAACAGTGACATGCAGAATAAAATAGTTTAGAAATCTCTTAAATATGAATAGATTTCATTTTCCAAAGAGTTTAAAACAATTTCCAGAAATTAAATAGTGATACCTGGAGGGAATGTGATTATGAGAATGCATAGGGTGGTAGTTACAGAGCGAATTGGGAATAGCAAGGGCATTTTTGGTGCACAGGGCTGGACTAGGGAATGGAGCAGAGACAGGGGGCACCTACTGAGTATCTACTATGCTTCAGCCACCACCATAGGTATTTGACACGTTTTAAATGTGCTATAATTTCACAAGAACACATCATCTTTATAGATGAAAAAACTGAGGCTCAAAAAAGCTAAGTCACTTGTCCAAGGTCACACAGGTGGTAGCAGATGAACAAAGACAAGATTAAGGTCCAGATTTGTCTATTTCCAGTGTTCTTGCACTCTCTGCTAGGTAATGTGAATTCCCTAGTTTGCGCCATTGCAAAGTTTCATCCTTGCCCCCCGCAAACAAAATCAAATTTGTCTTAATGAGGGAGGAAGAAATGACACGGAAGACATGAAAATATCTAGTTCTCTAGCAGTTATGGGGTCAGGGTAGGGAGGTGAGGCCACTTGGGAAGGATTCAGGGAGAGTCAGCATTAGCTGAGTGAGAATTCTATACAAGGCACTTGCTGCACATGTGATTTCATCTCAATAACCCTGAAAGGTGATCATTTTACATATAAGGAAATGAGGCTTAGGGAAGCCCATGCTAACAGGAATAAAAGTGAAGCTGAGATTTGAACTTGGTCACTTAGTCTCAGAGCCTGTGCTCTTTCTGTGACTCCCTATTGGAAGCATACTTTTGCTTCTCTTTTTCCCATAAATGCTCAAAACTAAAGTTTGGAAAACATTGTTCTATTCAAGAGATCTTGACCGGGTGCGGTGGCTCATGCCTCTAATCTCAGAACTTTGGAAGGCCGAGGCAGGTGGATCACTTGAGCTCAGGAGTTTGAGACCAGCCTGACCAACAGAGCGAAACCCCATCTCTACTAAAAACACACAAAAAAAATTAGCTGGGAGTGGTACTACGTGCCTGTAATCCCAGTCATTAGGGAGGCTGAGGCATGAGAATCGCTTGAACCCGGGAGGCAGAGGTTGCAGTGAGCCAAGATCGCACCACTGCACCCTAGCCTGGGCAACATAGGGAGGCCCTGTCTCAGAAGAGAGATCTAGCCAGTAATTACATTGTAGTTGAACTGAAAGAAACCTGCTTCTTACAGGAAATAAAACTGTCATCTAAATCAAGGCATCTAATAAATGATAAAGGAGAGACATACAATGCATATTTTAAAATGCTGTTTCCCTCTGACCCCATTGATGAATATAGTTGGCGTTTTTATAGGCCATGTCGGTGAGGCTCATGAACAGGTAATCAACCCAGTGGAGCTGGAGCCACTGCTGACGGTAAAGTTCCCCGACTTGGCAGTGGCTGGGCAGTAATACAATGACCCAAACCAGTTCCAGTGGCAGCACCACAAATGGGTATTAAAGAATTCTCTTTAAATGGGACCACCCCTAGAGATAGTGTCCATTTTGCTTAGCTGACTCAGACTTAGGTGAGAATGTCAACGAACAGCTCTCCACATAGAGCTAACACGGAGATCACTAAGTAAACACATTTCTACCTATGTCAGATTCAACATTTTTGTCTCAAAGTTAAGCAAAAAGCCAAAGTGTATCTCTTTAATGTAAAAGTAGTTCTCAAATACAAAAAAAAAAAAAAAAAAAAAAAGATGAGCTGGGCTTGGTGGTGTGTGTCCCAGGTACTCAGAAGGCTGAAGCAGGAAGGTTGCTTGAGCTGGGGAAGTCAAGGCTGCAGTGAACCATAATTGTGCCATCGCACTCCAGCCTGGGTGACAGAGTGAGACCTTGTCTAAAAAAAAAGAAAAACAAAAGTAGATCCCATCAGAACCTGCAAGGAAATGAACCAGTAGCAACTTCTAAGTGCTTGATTCCACCCACATCTGGCTCTATTTGGGAACTAAATTCAGCAGAAGTCTCCAGGGTCAAGAAATGACCCTGAATAAAAATAGTCTCGGAACTCTGTCACAAAGTAGGAAAGGAAACCAGGCGGCAGGGTGATTCACTCCAAATGGCAGCTCCAAAACCCAAATTCCCATTTTTGTCCCAATATGAAGCCAATGTGCAAAACAGGCAGAGAGCAAACTGTCCTTTTCCAAAGGCCTTCAAAAGAGGTTGCCAAAGAATTTCACATGGAAGCCAAAAAGATTTAGTGTGCCATTCACCTCTCCTATAAATCTAACTAGAGCTATTTCTAACTAGAGGCCTGAACCAATGGCAGGTTTACATTTACTTGAAGACCACCCAGGGTATCTATGGTTTTTTTTTTTCCCCTGGCAAGCAAGAGAAACCCTTTGTCCCACCAAATTTTCCAAACGACCAAACAGCCACAGAGAAAGAATACAGGGGTGGTGTGGTGAGTGTGTGTGTGTCTGTTTCCTGTCTTTCTTCTAATCTATAACTCACTGCCCCAAAACACAGTTAAGTTCTATTAAAGTACAATATTTTGAGAAGATTGTATGCGAAAGAAAAAAAAAGAAAGAAAGAATTCCACTGCTTGAAGAACAATGAGCCAACATTTGAGTACTCAGTTAATTCATTTTAAGATGTATTAAACATGGGGGAGGGCAAATTCTGTAGCATCACTGAAAACACAAAAGCATTAAAGGTAGGTTTGCTTCACAGTCACTCACTTGCACCTTTCCCTTCCAAAGCCTTGCATCTAATTCTGCATTCATGATTTACATTGTTTTTCTTAAAGGTGGTTGCCCCCAAGCATTATGAGTTTCAAAGCACCAGAAAACCTGGATCTACCTCTGAACAGGCTATCTGCCTTTGATGATTCCATAGGTTGATGAGGAAGCAACCTATGAATATGATAAATTCTCCGTTACGAATAAACGTCCACGTATCCTGAGAGCACATGAGAACGTGACATTGACCTGTTTTGGGGGATTGGGAAAGATTTCTCACATCCGGTCTTGAAGGATGAGTAAGAGTATGGCAGGCAGAGAATGAGGGCAGAGATGATGAAAGGAGGACATTCCAGGGGGTGAAAACAGTAAGGGTCAGTGGCTCGCAGCTAGGGACAATATTGCATGTGTGTGAGCACAAACACACCCACCCACACACAACCCCTCCTCCAAGGACTTGTGGCAATGTCTAGAGACATTTTTGGTTGTCATAAACGAAAGAGGAGTGGAGTTGTTGACATCTGGTGAATAGAGGCCAGAGATGCTGCTAAACATCCTACAACACACAGGACAGCCCCTACAAAAGTCTAAAATGTCACTAGTGACAAGGCTGAAAATCACAGGCCTAAGCAAAGGTACAAAATACATGCTGTGTTAGGTTAAAAATGAGGAGTTGCATGGAGCTTTGGCACGCACAGTGCTTCAGATGATTCCTTTTATGGAAGACAAAACCCATTAAGAAAAGAGAGGGGGAAAAATTAACTTTCTGAGAAGCCAAGATATAAGGCTGAATAGATGCTTTATTCTCAAAACAGGAACCAATAACAAAGCAAGTTAAGAAACTGGACCTCTGGAAGCCTAACGTATATTTCATTGTCCTATAAAATGGAAAGCATTTCTGTCAAGGACACCGTCCACGGCTCAAGTCCACTCCTGAGCAGTAGCCTGTATTCTTCCTTTCATGCACATGGCTAACTGAGAGTGAGGAGTGTGCAGAGTAAGGAGCACACCGAGAAGATGCAAGCAGCTTGCCCTGGCAGGACTTTCAGAGGGAGGGTGCAAAGCTGATGTTAATGCTGGAAGAACTCATGTATAGGAATGGTCCAAGTAAGGAGAAAAGGAACCAACGAGCTCCACATCTAAAAAGGAAGCGGCTACAGAGAAAGCAGAACATGGTAGGACAGGGATGCTGTGGTTTGGGCTTCAACTGGTCATCAGGGTTGCTGGCAGGAACTGCTCCTGACCATGGAAGCAGGCAGGACTCATACAGGAGTCTTACTCCTGGGCAGAGATCCTTGGAAACTGGAATGAGGAACTTACCACCACCACCTCCACCTCCACCAAAAAGGCAAAAGAAATATCCCCCAACAAGAGACTTCTGGGAGGGAAAGAAGGAGCCCTCACAATACAAGCAGGTTTTGTTATAACGCAAGAAATACAAGTTGAAGCTCCTTCTCAGATATCCTAACTCGCATTAATCCACATCACTCTTTTACTCTTGCCCCATCCAGAAACATATCTAGGTCAATTTTTTAAAGTAAAAATGGTAGGAGAAAATTCTGTCAATTGTGGCAGTTGTCTAAAAATCAAGCTTTAGCTCCAAGAGGGAAAAAGAAGGCCAGATTAATAGCAAAAGAACAAGATAATTCTAAAAGGACAATGCCACATAAGCTTAAAAAAAAAAAAAAGTAACTGAAACTTTTTTTCCCTCTTCAAAAAAATGTTGCCACAAAGGAAGGCACTCTGTACCCAGCATTGCGCTAGGTGCTGCTATTGAGAAAACACAGACCCATGAAGCACCTGCAGCCTTGAGTGCTTGACTATTACACGCCTTAAAGGAAGGAAACAGGCCTTGCAGAAGAGCCAGGTGGGAAGGGAGGACAGGACATTCCAGACTGGGGAGTAAGAGCAGGAACTGCAGCTTGGGAGGGCAGGAGTCATGAGGTATAAGCACACATAGGAATTTCACTCACATACCCATATCCACCAATGGACCAAACACGTTCAATTTCAGCTATGTACAACCAGACATGTGCCCAACCACCAATATTCCAGGAGACAAAAACACTTCAGCATCACAGAATAGTATCTGGATTATGCAGTGGTGGGTTTCTGGTCACCTTCTGCAAAGTGAAAGGAAAGAGAGGACTGCTTTCTGTCTGGGCCAGAATTTATAGTTTGAGAGGAGGGTAAGGGTGCTACCCTTTGCTGGCACTGTGTTTATGACTACAGTGAACCAACTACTTTAATTTATAAGTAAGTCACGAATAATCACTGATCTGTATGATGAGAACCACAGCCAATTCTCAGAGTCATCAAGGACACACAGATGAGATATGTACAAATACATATACATCTGTACACCCAGGATCTTGAATGATGTGGAGATTGGGTATAAAGGTAGACCTAAAAACCTGGGCCTTAGCCACTGGCCATGTGGAGAGCTGGTGATTCCTCCCACATCTCCACAACACCAAGCCTTCCCTTCCAAACAACTTAGCTTATTCACTGTCACCCAGAGTCAGCTTTCATGCCGCCAACCCCTGCTCATGCTGCTTAAACCACCTGGAATGCTCTCCAGCCACGTGTCCACCTTTACAAATCTTACCCACCCTTTGGAACTCAGCTCAACTCCTCTCTTCCTCTATAAGGTGTTTTGGAGTCAATCTAAGGCATCTCTCTCTCTTCTGAACTTACAGAACAATTTATATAATCACTTGACAAATAATCACCTAAGCTTTATAAGGCTTTTATCTTCTCTTTCTTTTCCTTTCTTTCTCTTTTCTTTTCTTTCCTTCCTTCCTTTCTCTTTCTCTCTCTCTCTCTCTCTCTCTCTCTTTCTATCTTCTTTTTCTTCTAAGAGATAGGGTCATGCTCTATTATACAGGCTGGAGTACAGCGGTGTGATCAAAGCTGCTTATGGCAGCTTTGAACTCCTGGACTGACGCAATCCTCCTGTCTCAGCCTCCTGATGTTGTTTTCTTGAACTATTCTTTAAATCACCCCCTAGAAAATTCCACCTTTCTCCACGTCTTCATTGAGATTCGCCCCTTTGAGAGGTAAGAAGCACATCTTGTAGTTCTTTGGATCCTCCTAGCTTATCTCCTAGAGTACCTTGCACACAGTAGAATTAAATTGCAGTATTCAGCGTTGTGTTTCACACCTATAATCCTAGTGCTTTGGGAGGCCAAGATGGGAGGATTGCTTGAGGCCAGAAATTCAAGAACAGTCTGGTCAACATAGCAAGACCCCATCTCTAAAAAATATAAATATTAAAAAATTGCAGCATTCTCTTCTCTACACATAGGAGTTGTTAGCCTCACCTTAGTAATCTATCTTGAGATTCAAACCTCACACTTAAGAGACTTAATGCTTTAGGGAAAAAAAAAAAGCAGAAATTCTAAGTGCCTTCCCTCAATTTACTTATAAAAAAACCACGAGTTTCAATTCTATTGCAGAGTAGTCCTACAAACTAATGTAGCCCTGTTAGACTCTATGCCTTCAATTTCAAATTCTGAAAATTCTGCAAAAGCTCTGGCTGAGGTCATGTATTTGCTGGAGGTGACAGATGGAGGTTAAAATGAATGGCTCCATATTCAACTATTACTACAGTGTCTTGTATACAGTATGTACATAATACATGTACCAATGTCTGAAAATCTGAAATGATTATAAGCCGAGAGTGACAAAATTATAAAGGCATTTCTCAAAGCACACAACTTATTTCCTGGGGGCAGGGGAGTAGAATCTCTTAATTTAAAACACCCTTAATCTATGAAATTGCTATGTAACTTACCCCTTTATCTATTTTACGTGCACTTGGGAAAACTTAAAACAGTTTTGCTAATATGGATTTGCCAGGCACTAATCTTTGAAGTTACAAACACATATTATTAATAATTCATTTAACCCTCAGGACAAACCCAATCCTACAGACAAGAAGACTGAGGCACAGAGAGGTTAAGTAACTTGCTCAAAAATCACAGCAAAAATGTAGTAGAACTAGAATTTTAATCTCAACAATCAGACTCTTAATCACTATGATAATGGATATTGGTTATAGCTGATGTAGAAGTATGTCATTTTGATTAATATTTGAGGTGATTTCTATAAAAGTTGTGCATCCAAAACTTGATCAGAAATGTAACATCCTATCATTATGCTGGTATGTAATAAATCTGATTGACCCCTGTCAACTGGATTGACAGAGGTAGTTAAAACTGCAAGTAGAGTTAAGCACCCAAGCCTAGATTATGATTTTTCATTTTATAAGTTTAAGGAGTGATGTTTAGCTATAAACCTTAGAAGAAATGGAGCCAAAGCTTGCAGGGAAACACACACACGCACACCAAAACTCAGCTATTTTGAAACTCCACTTACTTTAACGTTTAAGTCAAACTAAAACTGTTTACATATTACTCTATCAAGGGTGAAATAATCCCATGTAAAGGGCTTTCTAAAACAAATTCACATCTTGGAAGCCCATTTTGGGGCGATGAGTTGTGACTACGTTCTCAAGGATGTCAGTAACACAAGGGCTCCATCCACTAACTCCTTGAAAAAAACCAAAGCCATGAACGTCTTGTCAAATTCAGACAGTTTATCTTGGCACTGGCAAGTACACCAGTCTCTTCGATGTCTGGAAACGTGTCTAATTACGTTTAGAG
Organism: Theropithecus gelada; assembly: GCF_003255815.1. Classification (NCBI taxonomy): domain Eukaryota; kingdom Metazoa; phylum Chordata; class Mammalia; order Primates; family Cercopithecidae; genus Theropithecus; species Theropithecus gelada. Next base: position 6,901,943 of record NC_037684.1, read on the forward strand.
AGTAACTAAAAAAATAGCCAGTGTCCCGGAACAGACAGCTCGGGGATCACTCCATAGCATCCTGAATGACAGGATGGAACTACGCCAGGAGAATAAAAAAAAAGGCGGGGCGGGGGGGTGGCGAAGAAAGAAAGAAAAGAAGCAAGTGTAAAGCCGGGACGAGACGCCAGCCTCTCTCTAAAATAACCCTGAGTCCTCCTAGGGCCTTCGGGGCCACCGCAACTCTCGCTCAAGTTATTTCCCTTCAGTTTCCATGAGGTCACCGGCCCGCCCACATCCCTCACCTGGCGCGGGGAAGCGCGCCCTCCGCGCGGCACACCCCCTGCACCCAAACCCAGGACAGCGCCCAGGGCTCCCTTCTCAGGGAAGCCCGGCCCTTGAGCTCGACACGCCCCCCGCACCCCAAAGCGGCCGCACCCCAGGGGCGTCCGCTCTCGGGAAAGCGCAGCTGCGGAGCTCGGCAGACCCCCGGACACGGCAGCCCGGCCGCCCCTCCATCCCTGGAGCTTGGGCGCCCCCCGACACCCCGGATCCGGCCGCGCCCGGAGGCGCCCCCTCTCGGAAAAGCGCAGCCTCGCGCCCCTGCGCGCGGCCGCTCCGCCCTCACCTGAGCCTGAGGTTGGCCATGAACTCGGGCATGGAGACGGTGTCCATCAGCACGAAGTCCGCCTTGCCGAACTCCAGGCTCTCCTGCTCCGCCATGGCGCCGGCGCGGGGACTCAGGTGGGCGCGCTCGGGCCGCCGGGGCCGCTCCAGGGGCCCGCGATGAGCTCGGGAGGGGCCGGGGCGAGGCCTCGCCGCGAGGCTACGGGGAGGGGGCGCGCACGCCGCTCGGCGGGTCCGGGCCGGACGGAGGCCGCCCCGCTGCTCCTCGACGCCTTCTTGGCCGGCGCGGCTCCGTACGGGACGCACCCGGCAGTTTCCGCTCCTCCCGCCGCGGCTGCCGGGCGCTGTAGGGGCCGGGACACCGAGACAGAGACGGCGGCGGCTGGTCCCGCCTCCGGCCTGGGGCTCGCCCCGGCTCCGCCCCGCCCAGGCCTCCCGACTCCGCCCCGCCTGGCCCACTGAGGAGCCCGCCCCAGCCGCGGCCCTGGCCACCGCCTCTTCACCTGGGCGGCGCGCGCGCGCGGGTGGGCGGCGGGGACGCGCGCCGGGCCGGGCGGCGGCAGCTGGGCGGCAGCGCCCCCTGGGGACAGGCGCTGGGATCTCAGGCGGCCAAGAGGATGGCCGCCTGCCGCGCACACTTGGTAGCTGCCAACAAAGTTAGAAAAGGTGGCACATATACACCATGGAATACTATGCAGCCATAAAAAAGGATGAGTTTGTGTCCTTTGTAGGGCCATGGATGCAGCTGGAAACCATCATTCTTAGCAAACTATCACAAGAACAGAAAACCAAACACCGCATGTTCTCACTCATAGGTGGGAACTGAACAATCAGATCACTTGGACTCGGGAAGGGGAACATCACACACCGGGGCCTATCATGGGGAGGGCGGAGCGGGGAGGGATTGCATTGGGAGTTATACCTGATGTAAATGACGAGTCGATGGGTGCTGACGAGTTGATGGGTGCAGCACAGCAACATGGCACAAGTATACATATGTAACAAACCTGCACGTTATGCACATGTACCCTAGAACTTAAAGTATAATAATAATAAATAAATAAATAAAAAAGAAAAGTAGTTCGTGGAGCTTTTCGCGAGGACAATTCAGTATGATTCTGTCACCCTGCTCCAAAACCCACTCCCGCCTCTCTACTCACACCCTGCCCATTTTTGAAGTGGTGGTTCAAGCACAGACTGAAAGATAATAATAATGGCTAACATTTTGGAGGCACCAAAAATGCCCAGAGCTGTTCTCAGCGCCTTAGAGAACTTTTAACAAACTTTCCACACGACTAGGAAGTGGAGCAGCTGCGGTTTTACGCAGGTCATTTGACTTAGGAGCCGCAGCGTTCAACCACGTCTGACTACCTCCAATCTCCAATGGCCCATTTTCTCTTCCACTCATCCGAGCATGTCATCAGACATGACCTTATATGATTATTAAGTTTTTAATATATCTATGTATCATCTCTCCAGGATTATTGCAGATGACTTGAGCATGGGACCATCCTTTGGGCATCCACCAAATAGCTATTGTACTACTTTGCATATATAAATATGAAATCCATATTGGTTCAATGGAATGAAGTGAGTTGTAAGTAGTCTCCAATTTATTGACACATTGGTTGAGCTTGGAAAATTGTTTTTGAACTTAGAATGAGTTTTCCCAATGAAAATATACTACAAAAGACTTTCTTTTCTTTCTTTCTTTTTTTTTTTTTTTCTTTTTCTAGAGACAAATTATCCCTCTGTCACCCAGGCTGGAGTGCAATGGTGAAATCACAGCTCACTGCAACCTCAAACTCCTGGGCTCAAGCAATCCTCCAGCCTCAACCTCCCGAGCAGCTAGGACTACAGGTGTATGATACCATGCACAGCTATTTTTTTAAATAAATGACTTTCTAAGGCATCTACATTTATTCAGTCCTGTGTTTCTGTTAGGACATCTTCTATTACAAAATCTACTAGGAAATCTAGAGGCCTCCAAGGACCTGGCTGGGCTTCAACTCTGCGTGAGTTTGAGATGAGTAAACCAGACTGAAGGACCTTGCCCAAGGCCTGCTTCAGCTGCCAGCCACCCACGCTTGCCAAGAGAAAGGAAAGTGGCTTTGTCACCTCCTGAGGGACTGCCTTTGACATCAGAAAACCACCCCAAACCCTGGCACCAGCAGAGCTGGGCTGCATCTGACTACGTTAGCAGCTGTCCTTCAGAAGGAGATCCACCTGTCTGGATCTCAGTGTCCTCATTCGTGGAATAAAAGCTCTGGAATAAGGTAGGACTGACCTATGGTTGGGTCATTTGTGGAGATGTCGGTCAGTGGCTAAGTAGGTTATTGCATAGGGTATGGCTGTATTCCTAATGTTTGTATTGGCATGTTTAAACATAAGCAGAACTGAACTTCAAAACGGAAAGAAAGAAATCTCGAACTGTGTGACTTTGGAGTATCCAGGGACCACACCCCAAAACCTATTGGTAAATTACATGTGTGTGTTCCCTGAGCCCTTGTGGGTGTTAAAAATTAGGGCAAAATCCCAGGTTCTAGGAAAAGAAACATCAAGGCTTGCAGACTGAGAGGGTTGCAGAAATTGTACAGTGGGTAGGAGCTATGGTGGGATACAATGTGGTTTCCAAAAGGCCAAAGTAAGAGATCCTGATTTTAATCAACATCTTATATAGGAACCCAACATATAAAACACATATACAACATATGCAAAGGGTATTTTATTAATTTCTTGTTTAAGTCCAAATTAATGTAAAATTAGGCATTGATGCTCTCTTGATGAACCCAAATCTTTCAATGGGGCTCACTATTAGCCTCAGGATTCCAGTTTACTTTTGTATGTTGTTTTTATTGTACAGTGTCAAGGAAATTCTGGTTTGTATAACTACGCAGTAATTTGTTAGCCATACAACTTTACATTCAGCATTTCTAGGCCAATGTGCAGTTACAACCTTATTAATCAATGGCACACTTGAGCAAAGTTCAGGTATATGCAAAGCTGGCAGGAGAGACAGAATGCTGAGGTCTGTATTCAATCGAGGTAACCTAGAGCAGATTAGCTCATTATGCACGTTCTCTGTGACAAAATTTGAGTAGAAACACATTTGGAGATGCATGTTTTTGTTACAGTTTAAAATATACTAAAAATAAAACAAAGTTTATATCCCCAATCATGAGACGCACAGACACCATGAGCCTCCTGATGTGATCTCCTGAAAAAGACACGTATCATTGACCTGCTAAAAATACATAAATGGAATCTAATCATGAAGAAACATCAAACAAACTCACATTAAGGGACATCCTACAAAACAATTGACCTGTATTCTTCAAAAATATCAATGGTGTGAAAGACAAAGAGGCTGAGGCACATCACAGTTAAAGGCAATGTGTGATTCTGGACTGGATCTCCAACCAGAAAAGTGTAAAGGACATTATTGGGATAATTGGTGAAATTCAAATATGGACTCGATGTTAGATAGTAGAATAGTATCAATGTTAGTTTTTCTGAACTTGATCATTTTACTGGGATTCTGCAAGATAATGTCCTTGTTTCTAGCAGATATCTGCTAAAGTATTTAGGAGTAAAATGATGTCTCAAACTGTTTGGCAAGAATAATAAAAATAATAATAAGGAGATGAGGAGGTGGAAAGAGGGTATGGATATATGTTGGTAGACATATAAATGATTAAAACAAATGATGCAAAATACTAACAACTGGTAAAGTCGTTAAAAATATATGGGACTTTTGAGGGATTTTCTTTTGTACTATCCTCACAACTTTTCTGTAACTTTGAAATTAGTTTGAAATTTATTTATTTTATTTATTTATTTATTTATTTATTTTGAGACAGAGTCTCGCTGTGTCACCCAGGCTGGAGTGCAGTGACACGATCTTGGCTCACTGCAACCTCCACCTCCAGGGTTCAAGCGAGTCTCCTGCCTCAGCCTCCTGAGTAGCTGGGACTACAGGCGTGTGCCACCATGCTCGGCTAATTTTTGTATTTGTAGTAGAAACGGGGCTTCATCATGTTGGTCAGGCTGGTCTCAAGCTCCTGACCTCATGATCTGACCACGTCAGCCTCCCAAAGTGCTGGGATTACAGGTGTGAGCCACCATACTCGGCTTGAAATTTAAACTTAAAAATTAAATAGCAATCTAAAACTGTCCTAAAATAAAATTTTTTACTTTAAAAAAATTAAATAGCACTTAGAAATAAAAGTCACATCAGAATTTTGCAAACCTTCCAGAACTGAAGAACCAGCAGATATTTTTGAAAACCCTGGTCCAGGGTACTTCTTAGCTCTGTTTGGCATAGATGTGCTAGGAGATTATAAACACTGAACAGGTAATTCTAAAAACAAAAATAATTAGATGTCAAATATATCCATATACCCTGGAGAAGGTGCATCCTGTTCTCTGCCTGAAATTCTCCCTGACACCCCACCCCTCACTCCTATGACCTAGCTAACTTCTGCTCATCTCTCCGCTCTCAGTCTCAACATCACTTCCTCCAAGAAATCTTCCATAATCTCCTAAATTAGAATTGGCTGTTCCTCCTCTCATACAGCATCCTGGAAGTGCTGCCCCCATTACAGCACTAAATGCCCTTGAGCCTATTGTCCATCTCTCTCACTTGTTTTTAAGGGCCATGAGGGCTGGAAGCTGTCTTTTCTGTTTTTTGATGTAAACGTAACTCTGGCACCTCCTAGTATAGTGCCTAAGAGATGAAGTGCTTAATAAACACTTGCTTGATAAATGAATATGAAATGGTCTATGAACCTATGGGTCATAAAATGTGAGACTGTGAATCCATCCCCATTGGTAGATTTTCTGCGTTGCAAATTAGTCGTTGTACAACATTAACCTCAGTCTCATCTCCTGCCCCGGAAGCAGATCTCAGGGCTGTGTTTGTTTTTGCCCTGGGGCCAGGCCTGCACACTGTGTGTTCACACTGACCAAAAGCTGCTGTTCCAAAAACCCTTCAGCAGTTACCAGTGGCTGCAGAGGGTCTACTTTTGATGATCCACGAAAATCAACCCTGAATTTTCCACCGCAAATGTTTATTCCCATTCAACTTTCCCAGAATGTTTCTGGGCTGCCCTGCCGTCCCTCCCTTTACCAGGGGATCTGCATCCAAGGAAGACGACTCTTTCAGCATGAGTCTGGCAAGACAGAAACAGAATGGCTAGGAAAACAACAACAACAACAATAGTCACACAGTGTATTCTAAGGGCATTTTATAAATTTATTTTATAATCCCATATTATCACAGAGCAGAAGTAGAAAGGCAAATATATCTTGCAAAATAACCTCATTATGTACTTACAGCCATATAGAAATGATTTGGAACTCTGCCTTAGAAAATATCCAAAACATACCTCCTCCTCTTTACTGCATGACCCTGGATTTGAACTAAGAATGATACATCAGAAATAGCATATGTACTTTTCATGGTTTCTGAAGCCTAAAAATTATTTAAGTATAAAGAGACCTGACAGTTGGCTCTCTGATGTCATTGATGACTTTTACCCACCTGTAGAGTCCCCTCTCTCCCCTAACCCCCCACCTGACAATATAGACATCTCACAGGACAAAGGAAAAGGAGTTTTCATGGCAGGGATCACTACCCTAAACCATCCTGAAAGCCCAAAAAGTGATTTTTAAAGTTCATCTTCTCACCTCTGACTCTTAAAGACAGAAGACTAGCCAGCCAATTGCTAATGACTTGGCTTTGAGTTCTAGAGACTTCTTTTCCCCATCGTTCCTGTGGTCCAGCTATGCTTACCTGTGATGGTGTTGAGTTGGGGACAGGAGTGACTGTGATACCACAGACAGAGGTCCTTTTAACTAATGAAGCTAAGCACAGAGGGAGTTGGGAGATGTCAGCTGAAGAGGGGAGGAGATAGAGGAGGAAGAGAAGGAAGGAGCTACTACTACAAGGGTGTCCATAGCAAGAGGAGAGTAGCAAGGTACTGCTTCTCAATTTTAGGTTTCATCATCCTTTAATAAAAAGTGTGGACTTCCAGCTGGGCACAGTGGCTCACGCCTGTAATCCCAGCACTTTGGGAGGCCTAGGCGGGTGGATCATGAGGTCAGGAGTTCAAGAGCAGCCTGGCCAACGTAGTGAAACCCCATTTCTACTAAAATTACAAAAATTAGTTGGGCATGGTGGTGCCCACTTGTAGTCCTAGTTACTTGGGAGGCTGAGGCAGGAGAATTGCTTGAACCCAGGAGGCAGAGGTTGCAGTGAGCTGACATCGTGCCACAGCACTGCAGCCTGGGCAACAGAGCGAGACTCTGTCTCAAAACAAAACAAAACAAAAAACACCTGTGGACTTTTTCTCTTGAGACACATATATTAAGCACATACACAGAACAGTTTGCACATGGGCCACCTCTTCACCTCCACCGCTGGAAGTAACCTCTCTTCTACGGGCCCCAAGTTAAGGACTCCTGAGCTAAGGGAAAGATCACACCACAATTCCTGATTGTTATGGAATGGAGAAGAATTGTAGCAAGCCATTACCGTCAGTATCCTGTGAGTCACCAGACAGGGACTGTCCCAATAACTCATCCCCCTGTGTGGGCAGACAAGCCACAGATGTAAGGCCACAGGAAAGATAGAATCAGAGGGTGGAGGCGGACAACCTGCAACTGCTTCCAAAATTATTCCTGCTAGCTATGACGTAGTTTCTGACTACAAACATTGAAAGGGAATGCATCTTTTCAGTAATTATGGAAGTGTTTATCATGCTTGGTTGGAGTTGGCTGTTCAGGCATATCCCTAAACTCTCTAGGACAGGGGCTGTGCCCAGCTCATCCTCATATCTACAACCCCTCAAGCTGTGCTTGGTACCCAACGGGTATTTCTGGAGTAGAGTAGGTGAATTAATTAGCAAGTTAATTAGTAAATGGATGTGTGTAGATGTATTGTTCCATTTTAAGGGCCATATGGCCTTTCCTTAAGCCCCAAACCAGAAAATCACTAAATCTCAAGCAATTCTGGCCATTGGAAGCAGTCCTAGAGCTAGAAAGTTTGAGAGTGTGATAGGAACCCATGAGAGGGAAAACAAAAAGACATACCACAATCTATTCATGGATTGATGGTGTCTTAAGGCAGGATGTCTCAAGCTTTAAAGTGCAGAAGGATCACTTAAGGGGCCAGGCGCAGTGGCTCATGCCATAATCCCAGCACTTTGGGAGGCTGAGGTAGGTGGATTATGAGGTCAAGAGATCGAGACCATCCTGGCCAACATGGTGAAACCCCATCTCTACTAAAAATACAAAAATTAGCTGGACATGGTGGCAGGTGCCTGTAGTCCCAGCTACTCAGGAGGCTGAGGCAGGAGAATTGCTTGAACCCGGGAGGCGGAGGTTGCAGTGAGCCGAGATCGTGCCACTCCTTTCCAGCCTGGTGACAGAGCAAGACTGCGTCTCAAAAAAACCAAAAACTGCCGGGCGCGGTGGCTCAAGCCTGTAATCCCAGCACTTTGGGAGGCCGAGACGGGCGGATCACGAGGTCAGGAGATCGAGACCATCCTGGCTGACACGGTGAAACCCCGTCTCTACTAAAAAATACAAAAAAACTAGCCGGGCGAGGTGGCGGGCGCCTGTAGTCCCCGCTACTCGGGAGGCTGAGGCAGGAGAATGGCGGGAACCCGGGAGGCGGAGCTTGCAGTGAGCTGAGATCCGGCCACTGCACTCCAGCCTGGGCGGCAGAGCGAGACTCCGTCTCAAAAAAAAAAAAAAAAAAAAAAAAAAAAAAAAAAAAACCAAAAACAAACAAACAAAAAAATCACTTAGGGATCTAATGCAGAGTTTGATTTAGTAGGTCCCGGTCCTGAAATTCTGCTTTTCTAATAAGCTCCCAATTGATGCTGATGCTGCTGGTTCTGAGACCACACTTTAAGTAGCAAGATTCTCAGGACTAGAATGTTGTTACTTAAACATGTTTAAGTATGATGATATATATAAAGGAGGATGTTTGGTCATATCAAACATCCTTCTTTATAGATGGACAAACCGAGTCCCAGGAAGAGTGGCTGACTAACTAGATCGAAGTGAGGCAATGGTAGAGCTGAGACCAGAACTCAAAATATCTGGTTTGGGTCATGTAATGGGTAGTTCCCACTACCCAGCATGGACATTCAATTAAGAGATAGAGCCGGGAGGCTGGGGCAGGATAATTGCTTGAACTCAGGAGGCAGAGGTTCCCGGGTGAGCCAATATCGGACCACTGCACTCTACCCTGGGTGACAGAGTGAGACTCTGTCTCAAAAAAAAAAAAAAAAAAAAGACATTGCATTTCGTGAGACGAAGTTCAGGAGGTAAGGTAAGGAGAAGTGAGGGAGAGCAACACCCTAGATCTTCTCTGGGTAACCCCAGAACTTCTGTTCCTTTCCCTTTTCTAAATATTGGGATGATGTCTTCCTTTTCTCTGTCCCCTTTTTCTCCTAAAAGCTTAGAGTAGAAGTTAAAGAGGAGATATTCTTGGGACTGGAAGAAAAAACCATTCCAATTCCAAGTACTTTGCTACTTTGTCAGCTGGAGGGAAGAAAGGAATTGGAATGGTTTTCTTCCAAACCCAACAATATGTAGTAACTAGTGCAAGATATGATAGTAATAAATAGTACTAGATACTACAACAACTACTACAATATCAAATACCTAGTACTAGTTAGTACTAGTTTCATCTAGCATTCACATTGGGTCAGTATCTGCAGAACTGACATTCCAGGAAGAGTGCAACATCGTATTTAGGGTGATGGATAATCTGCTCCCCTAAACCGCTTTCCTCCTGCCATTTATCTAGAGTTTCTCAGTTTTTCAACTGGTAAGCTGCAACAGTATCCATCTGCTAGGGTTAAGATCCTGAATTAAAATGCACAGCATGACCCTCTGACTTTTTCCAATCAACTGGATTAATTCTTCAGAATATCTAGAGGTATAAATAATATGAGCCAGGCTTATATCCAAATCTGACAACCTGAACCCCGAAGAAATTATACAGGGGAAAATTTCAATCTAGGAGATCCCAGAGGTCATGTAACCCAATATCCCATCCAATGCCTGAATCCCCTCTGTAATATGCCACAATGTCTGCACCTACCTGGGACATTTGCCTCATTAGGCCTCCCTCATGCCCAGAAGATATATCTACATAAAACAGCTCACTCATCTGTAATCCCAGCACTTTGGGAGGCCGAGTGGGCGAATCACGAGGTCAGGAGTTCGAGACCAGCCTGGCCAACATGGTGAAACCCCGTCTCTGCTAAAAATACAAAAATTAGCTGGGCATGGTGTTGCATGCCTGTAATCCCAGCTACTCAGGAGGCTGAGGCAGGAGAATCACTTGAACCCTGGAGGCGGAGGTTGCAGTGAGCCAAGATCATGCCACTACACTCCAACCTGGGCGACAGAGCAAGACTCCATCTCAAAACAAAACGAACAAACAAACAGCTCACTCACTCTTAGTCCTGAACCACTGCCTAGACTCGCTCCATGCCCTGTATGCCAACCATCTCCCAACTGTCCCATCTTCGTTTTCCTCATTATCCCTATTTATGAGCTTGACTTGTCCTTTGGAGTTGATATGCCACCAAGGTAGGACCAGCTTGAAGTGAATTGTAATCAAGTTGGGGGGCCAAGGTCAGGGCCAGGTAGAAAGGAGCCTCCTACTTTTCTCAAGTTGACATGTCTTTAGGGTTTCTGTCCATAAAATTCCAACTCTGATTTCACCGATCTTTTTGAGGTCCAGCGTCTCAATGTCTCAGTCTGACTTTGCTTATCTCCTCACAATATCACTTTCTCTTAGTGTTCTCATCCTTTCCAAGTCTCTACTTAGCTCTCCTGAACTGAATAGGATTCGGTTAAGAGTAGCATCCTCCCCGTACTCAGGAGGCAGTGGTGGCACAGTGGTACCCAAACTTTAGGTACCTGCACCAGAGGCTTAGAGATCTGAATTTTAATAAGCAGCTGAGGAGATTCTGCTGCAGGTGGGCAGGGGGCCAACCAAACTTGGGGAAATATTGAGAGGAATTTTGGTGTCATACACTGGAGTTCAAGTGCTAGGTCTGTATGACCTTGAACAAATTAGCTCATTTGCATAAGCCTCAGTTTCCTCACCTTTAATAAAGATGAGAAAAACCCACCTCCAAGTGTGAAGTGAGGTGACATCTATAAAGTGCTTTGTGTAATTTAACGTGGGCAGTAAGCACTCAGTAAATACAAGCTAGCATTGCTATTAGTGCAATTGCTGCTTTTATCTTCAGAATAGGGAGTTATTAGAACCAGATAATTTGTGGCATGTCCTTTTTAGCAGACTGAGATTTCTAATTGATGCCTGTGAGTCTCCGATCACCCTGTGATTTTCCTCTATGTGAGTTTTATGATTCCTGTTGTTGATTTATTACCATTTACATGTATAGCCCTGGGCCTTGCACTTAGTAGGGGATCAAAATTTCTTGTGTGTGTGTGTGTGTGTGTGTGTGTGTGTGTGTGTGTGTGTGTGTTTAAAATAAGAGACAGAGTCCAGCTCTGTCAGACTGGAGTGCAGTGGTGCCATCACAACTCACTGCAGCCTCAAACTCCTGGGCTCAAACAACTCTCCTACCTTACCCTCCTGAGTAGCTAGGACTATATGGGACTACAGGCACGTGCCACCATGCTTGGCTTATTTATTTATTTATTTATTTAAATTTTTTTGTAGAGACAGGGTTTCCTATGTTGCTCAGGCTGGTCTCAAACTCGGGCTTAACCAATCCTCCTGCCTTGGCCTCCCAAAATGCTGGGATTAGAAGCATAAGCCACTGCACCTGGCCTTCTTGAATATATTTGAATGAGTGAATGCCCTCTATGCTACACCCTCACTGCAACATCACATTTCTTCTTCCCATTCCCCAAGTGCTCTCCGGCATCCTCCTGACATACAGCCCTGGTTTACATCCCTCCTGGCACAACTCGTCCCATTTCCCTGTTCCACGTGAAGAGTGCCATCCCAAGGAGCCTTGGTTATTATCTGCCAATTTGTACTTATTTGCATTAAAACTTCTGATTCACTCTGTTAAAGTGTGACTTGAATTTATTTAAAATAATGAGAAAAAAACAACAAAAACAAAACAAAACGAAAAACCTTCTGATTTACTCTATCATACATGCTCTGTGTATATATGGCATTTTATTTGATTTTGTTTTGTTTTGTTTTGTTTTGTGGCAGAATCTCACTCTGTTGCCCAGGCTGGAGTGCAGTGGTGTGCTCCCGCTCACTGCAACCTCCACCTCCCAGGTTCAAGCAATTCTCCTGCCTTAGCCTCCCGAGTAGCTGGGATTACAGGCGCCTGCCACCACACCTGACTAATTTTTGTATTTTTAGTAGAGACGGGGTTTCACCATGTTGGCCGGGCTGATATTGAACTCCTGACCTCAAGTGATCTGCCCGCCTTGGCCTCCCAAAGTGTTGGGATTACAGGCGTGAGCCACCGCACCCGGCCATAAAACTCGCATTTTAAAATAGAGAGTTAAAAGGTGAGACTGGTGACTTGAGAGTAAGAGTTGGGGGTGGGGTGGGGGCATGGTTTTGACAACTAGGCAACAAGGAACTACTTTTTCCTTTCATACTTGTTCCTTTCCAGTACATAGAGGTATTCTGTTTAGTTTTTGTTGTCGTTGTTAACTCAGGCACTATTCAGATTTTTTTTCAGGGTTTTAAGTTCAGGACTTTGCAGAGTATCAAAGAAATAATTCAGAAGAATTCAACCTACACTATAAATAGGTTACATTTGAATATATGTAGCAATGAATTGATACATGTAGCAATTATGTAGAGCACATGTGTAACTGCAAACATTGTGGGGCTCTGGTGTTCAGTTTGGGAAGGAGGTAGAATGTGAGTTAGAAAGCAAAGGCTCCAGGGCTGGCTCTGCCACTCAGACACTGTATATGACCCTGTACAAGTCACTTAAGCCCTCTGAACCTCAGTGTCCTTCTCTGTTAAGTGGAGTAATGCTAATATCTTACCTCATAGCATTGCTCTGGTAATTAAATGGGATAAAGAATGTTAGTGTGGCATCTGGGACATAGTTAGGGCTCCTAAGTTGACAGCACTATTATTATCTGTCATTCCCTTTCACCGGGGCTTTGGTGCAACTTATAACCAGTGGTAGGGGAAAGAGTGTCTGTTCTGATCTGGTTTTTCTCTCCTTTGACACCCTGGTTCTCTGGTGTCCTCTTATCTGTTTGTTCGTGTCAGGCTGGTCACTTCCTTGTAGCTGAGCTTATATACTAATTGCAGGAAGTTCACGGCCTATCTACGATTTCTCAAAGTTCAGTCTTGTAGATACAGTGACTTCCTGGCATTCTTGTTCATGCTGTCACCCGAGTTCCTAATTGCTATTGCATAACCAGGTACATGCTTGCCTTTCAGAGGATGCGTTTTTCTCCTGATGCAAATACAAATACAAGGCATAAGTGCAATGTCTGTGCATATATGCCTCCTCCACTCCAACCCAAAGCTTGTGTAGTTGTTTCAGGAAGGTTTCATAGATCAATAAATTCCGTATCTGGTTGGTCATTAGATTCACCTGGCATGCTTTAGAAAAATCTGTCTTCCAGGTTTCACTCCAAGTCTTTTGAATATAAATCTTAGCGGCTAAGAATCATGTAATAAAAACACCTTGAGTTAGGTACAATAAAAGAATAACTTCTGAAATGACTGTTGCCTGGTAAATTAATGGCCATTGCATCAAAGTAGCCTCTCTCATTTGGAGTCTACACCTAATCTCGCTCTCTATTTTTTTTTTTTGAAACAGGGTCTCACTCTGTCACCCAGAATGGAGTGCAGTGGCATGATCATGGCTCACTGCAGCCTCCATCTCCTGGGCTCAGGTGATCCTCCCACCTCAGCCTCCCAAGTAGCTGGGACCACAGGCATGTACCACCATGCCTGACAATTTTTTATTTTTATTTTTTGTAGAGACAGGGTTTCACCACATTGCCCAGGCTGGTCTCAAACTCCTGGAGTCAAGTGATCCTCCCACCTCGGCCTCCCAAAATGCTGGGATTACAGGTGTGAGCCACTGTGCCGGCCTACACCTAATATCTATTATGGATTCTGAGAGCCTTCATCTTTGCAGGTGTAATCACTAATTTAATTAGGAAAGCATACCTTCAAGCCCTCCCTATAAAACCTTTTCGGAGCACACACTTGCATACAGCCAGTGCTCTGAGCTAGTGGCCTAAGGATTGAGCTTTCAACATGTATTTCATTTGCTTAAATGACCTAAGATTCCCTAAGAACAAGACTGAGCTTTATTTCCCAGTGAAAAAGAAGTATGAGCGGGCCAACTCAGCCACTGGGAAGAAGAGGAGGTGGAGAAAGAAGAGGAGGAAGGAAGCCTATTTTAGTTACGTGGGGAAAATCCTAAAGCAAGTGAGTTGGTGCACTCTTAGAATGGCTAAGAGAGGTATCATGTTAGCGGCCCTGGGTATGATCTTGACTTCAACTTACTGTGATACAGGAGTCCTTCACACATTGTGTTCCTGAAACGTTATGTGCCAACAGCTTTTCTAAATTGGATCTGCTAATGGCTGCTGTCTTCTCTCGCTTCGTTTTCTTTCTTTTGGCAGCAACTCTGAACACCTGAGCTCTTAATGAATGTCTCTCTCGTATCTGTTGACAGGCAATCTGTAAATCTGTAAACTGATTCTTTTTTCTTTTTTTTTGAGACGGGGTCTTGCTCTGTCACCCAGACTAGAGTGCATTGTTGCAATCATAGCTCACTGCAGCCTCCAACTCCTGGGCTCAAATGATTCTCCCACCTCAACCTCCCAAGTAGGTGAGACTATAAGCCCACACCACCACCATGCCTAGCTAATTTGTTTGTTTGTTTTAGTGGGTTTTTATTTTTTTAGATAGGATCTCACTACGTTACCCAGGCTGGTATTGAACTACTAGACTCAAGCAATCCTCCTATGTTGGCCTCCCAAAGTGTTGGAATTATAGACATGAGCCACTGCACCTGGCCTAAACTGATTCTTAAATGCCCTCTCCTTTTCTTGTAGAGCAGGTATTCGCCATCTAGTCTGTTCTGTAACTTTGAAGAGTGGCATAGATCGGTTTTCGTCAAATGATGCTCTGTATTTCTAATATTTCTTAGGAGGGGTAGGCACCCTTGTTCCTTCCTCTTGCCCACCCAACCTCACCCCGTGGCATACAAAATTGGTAATCAGGAAAGTCTTCCCCCTCAAAAGCTGGGGAGATTCAAAAGATGTGAGGAGATTTTATGAAATCTTGACTGAATTTTATGCCTTCATGACAAGGAAGTAAGTTTGAGTGTTCACGTGTGTCATACCACAGCTCCCATATTCCAGTAATATCATCTAGAATCTGTTGCTTATCCTGGGAAAAGAAGGGGAAAATGGGATTAAGGAAAGATGGGAGAGGAGAGAAGGTGCGTGATATGTAGTGAGGATATGTAGAGCAGAGCTTCTCAACCGTAGCCCCGTTGACATTTTGGGGCTGGTTAACTCTTTGTTGTGGGGTTCTGTGCATTGTAGGAAGTTAAGCAGCCTCTATGGCCTCTATCTGCTAGATGCCAGTTGCACCCTCCCTCGCAGTTGTGACAACCAAAAATGTTCAAGCATTGCTGAATGTCCTCTGGAGGGCAAGATAACCCCTAGTGGAGAACCGCTGCTCTAGACCCGTAGGGCTGATAGGGCCTTCTATGGGAGTACTTGCATTAAGTAGTCCTTTGGGCATTCCCTGGACATTGCCCTCTAATTAGCCTTTCTTTGGCTTGTTCTTAACTGTGTGGTCCTGGCGGGCCACCTTGTACCTCCCAAGGCTTGCATCTGTGGCTGGAGTCACTGTCTCAGGGCACCATAAGGATAAAACAAGATATTGGTTGGATAAATGTATTGAGGGTCTAAATGGTCTAAGTGCAAGCCTTGTTTGCTGTGGGAACTCAGATGAAAATGATGCAGCCTTTATTGTAAAGGGACTCACAATCCTGTGGTGGGAGAAAGTGTTGAGGAGGAAGTATTTCTCGATTATTAGAACCAGGAAAAACTTTTTGAATCTCACCTCAAGCCTCCCTCTCTCCTCCCTCTCCCTCTCACCCCTCATCTTCCCCTTCTTCCCTCCCTCCCCTCTCTCTCTGTCACACACACACACACACACACACACACAGCAAAAAGAAGCTGAGAGCAGTGTGAAAATATGACTTCCTCAATATGTCTCATGTCCAAGCAGAGCTAGGATTAGAGCCTTGGGTAAATGATTCTCAGAACAGCTTCTTTTTACTACTCTGGCTGTCTCTCTAACAAACAAGGACACTAATGACATGTAGCAACGTGTGATACAGGGCCTGAGAGCAGAGAGTGCCAAAGTCCTCAGCGGGAGGAGGAACTTAGTAAGTGTGTGTGGAACACAGATAAGGGAGCTGGCACTTGGGGAGGAGCCTTACAGGATGGATAGGATCTGAAGAGTGCAGTTAGGTGTCAGCACGGTAGATAGAAGTGACAGATGAACAGTGGGGTGAAGGCTGGAAAACACAGGGACATATCCGAGGAAAACCAAGTTTTCCAGCCTGGCTGAAGACCACAAGGAAGTAATAGGAAGGAAGAGAGGCTGAAGATTGAGAAATGTTAAAGTAAAATGCTTACTTAAAGTGAAATATAACATGGGAAAGCGCATTCTAAACTAAGTGTTTTCTATCTTCAGAAGGTGTTGGACGTTAACTCCACTTCTATTAGGAAAAACCAAGCCACAAAAGTTGAAGTGACTGGAATTAGTCTGTGTTATCCAAACAACGGTTATCTTTCTCACCAGCTCCAAATTCCCCTCCCTCTCTTCTTTCTCATACCAAGAAACTGCTGATAGGTATGGTGGACCCCAAAAATCTGAGCTAGGTCTCAGTTAACTTAGAAAGTTTATTTTGTCAAGGTTGAGGATGTGTGTCCGTGACACAGTCTCAGGAGGTTCTGATGACATGTGTCCAAGGTGGTAGGGGCACAGTGTGGTTTTACATATTTTAGGGAGACATGAGACATCAATCAATATGTGTAAGATGTATACTGGTTCGGTCTGGAAAGGTGAGACAACTCGAGGCGAAGGTGGGACAACTCAAAGTGTGGAGGAGGCTTCCAGGTCATAGGTAGATAGGAGACAAATGATTGTATTCTATTGAGTTTCTGATTAGCCTCTCCAAATGAGGGAATCAGATATGTATTTATCTCAGTGAGTAGGGGGGTGACCTTGAATAGAATGGGAGGCAGGTTTGTCCTAAGCAGTTCCCAGTTTGGCTTTTCTCTTTAGTGATTTTGGGGGTCCCAAGATTTATTTTCATTTCACATTCCCCCTTTTAAAAAATCTTTTGGAGAAAACATTTTAGGAGACAATTAATCTGGTCTCAGGTTTTGTCTGATCCCTCATGGCTAGGATGGCTTATTTTCAGATAGGTATGTTTTGAGTTATTAGGAAAGTTCATTTTTAGTAGGTTGTGAAGTCTCGTGTCCTATGAAGAGAAAGTAGGGGGAGGAAGGGAGAAAAACAAAAACAAAAGAGCAATTTTGGAAAATTGGTATAGGCTATATTACTCTGAAGTCTATACTTTAGTAAGCAGGTATGAAAATGGCTTATGTATGTAAATAGGTTGCTATTATTTTCTTCCGCAGTTTAAGTTGTCTAGTTTCAGTTCGTAGGGCTTTATGAAAGCACAGCTTAGTTTTCAGTGACTCTAAATTGGGAAGGGTGGAGGGGGAAAAGAAAAAAATTGAAAACATTATTTTGGAGACTTGTAGCCAAGAAAAATTAGAATTTGGTTTAAACTGTAGAAAACAGTAAAAATTGAACAACATTAAGCAAGACTAGAATCTAATAACAGGTGTCCTATAGTTTTTGAAATATAATTTTTCTCTCTAGTTTCCCATTTTTATTAAAGACAAATCATGCTAGGACTGATTTCTTTTATTATACTTGGCCTGATTACTTGTATATAGTGTAGTAGGAAAAAATTTTTAACATAGGCTTTTAAATTGGCTTTGATGGAACTTTGTTCCACAGAAAGAATCTTAGATAAGAGTTTTTAAAAGCCAAGCCCAGTCATGTATTTGTACCATCAAATACCTATGAGTTGGATGAATTCGTCTCCTCTTGAGGTTCCGAGATAAACTTGGGGCTCCTGGGCCTGTCAGAAAGTGACATTCTTTACTCATCATAGGTCAGCCTGGCTGAAGACCTTTACAGGGACTGTGCCAACAGGTATGAGAGGCCAGTTTTCCCAAGGGGCTTTTTTTTGGCTCCGTAAGTCAAGTGTGATCTTTAAAGGAAAGCACAACATTCCCGTCAAAGTCTTGGTGAAATAACCAGTTTCTCTAGTTATGTCCTGTTATAAATGAAAATAGATTATTACTGTACTTATGTAAACAATTGTATTTTCAAAAGTTAAGAATACTCATAAATAGTTTCCAAATTCTGGAGAAATCAAAGAGAAACAAGTATGTTTTAAAGTTTGTTTCATAGGCATATACTAAATTGTTAAAAGTTGTCAATAGCTCAAAAGAAAAGTTTCCTTGACTATGAAAAAAACAAAACAAAGGATCAGCAATAAAGTTTTAAGTAAAAAGTCAAAAAGATTATTTCAGTCTTCTATTAGGTCACTCCATATAATTAATTCTTGTTCTGTTTGATATTTATAAATATTTCCGTTTTCCATGAGTCTTAAATGTTTTTCTTCTATTCTGATGTCACAGTCTCCAAAGTTATCAGAAATTTGTATTCGAGAGTATCTGTTAGAGTGTTATAGTTGTTTATAAAGCCGTCTTCTAAAAAGTACCAAAGCAAGACAACAATTGTCTGTAGATGACAGTTTTAGGTCAGTCATAGTTGACATACAATTGACAAGGAAATTTGTTACTTCTGTGGCACACAATAATTTAACATAACAATTATAATTATTGATAGTGTATACTAAGTCATATCAGAATTATAGGAATTTCCCATAATTTTGGAACATATACCAATAACATATTTATACAAATACAGCCCAAATAAAATAAAATATCATTTTATATTTGACTTGTTTCCTGTGTAATTTGTATATCAAATAAGTCAAACTAGGACTTTTGGGAAACCCAATATCTTAAAGGATTAATTTTTGGACTTTAGGCAACCTCATATCTTAAAGGATTAATTAGGTCAGAAAAAAGACGTAATTTATAATTTGATTTTAGAAATTTTGTAAAATATCAAAAGTTAAAAACACCTGATATCACAGGTCATTATAAAACAAGTCATTCATCTGACCAAAGTGATAACTCAAGGATTTCAAAAAAAGGCAAAAACTTTCATTGAGAGAGGACACTTAATTTTCCAAACGATAAGTCCTAATAAACAGTATGAAGCCAATTAAAAAAACATTTTTTTTTTTGAGATAGAGTCTTGCTCTGTCACCCAGGATGGAGTGCAGTGGTGTGATCTTGGCTCACTGCAAGCTCCATCTCCGGGGTTCATGCTGTTCTCCTGCCTCAGCCTCCCTAGTAGCTGGGACTACAGGCGCCTGCCCCCATACCTGGCTAATTTTTTGTATTTTTAGTAAAGATGGGGTTTCACCATGTTAGCCAGGATGGTCTAGATCTCCTGACCTCATGATCTGCCCACTTTGGCCTCCCAAAGTGCTGGGATTATGGGTGTGAGCCACCACACCCGGCCCTTGTTTTTAAAAATTTTATAAGCAATCTATAAAATTTTAATCTTGGCTGGGTGTGGTGACTCAAGCCTGTAATCCCAACACTTTGGGAGACTGAGGCGGGTGTATCACCTGAGGTCAGGAGTTTGAGACCAGCCTGGCCAACATGGTGAAACCCTGTCTCTACTGAAAATACAAAAATTAGCTGGGCATGGTGGCATGTGCCTATAATCTCAGTTAATCGGAAGGCTGAAGCAGGAGAATCGCTTGAATCGGGAGGCGGAGATTGTAGTGAGCCATTATCATGGCACTGCACTCCAGCCTGGGTGACAGAGCGAGACTATCTCAAAAAAAAATTTTGTTTTTAAAATCTTGACCATAAGATATAATTTCCATATACCTTTTATAACTTTTATTAAGGAGTCTGTTAATGTTTCAAAAAAACCTTATTAATCTGACATAGGGGCTTATGTGTTGGTCTTTAATCAGTGTGTCTTTGACATTAATTATTAATTTATAGGGAAACTGAACTTATTTTATCTCTCAAAATTGGCCCTTACAATCTCACATATTCACCTCTTCTGTGATAGTCCCTGGGCCTTGAGGAGTTGAATAATTTTATTTTCTGGCCCTATGACTCAGGAATGTAGTTTATTTTAATTGGCATCTTCTACTGGGCCTGAAGATGAGGCTTTAATTGTTCTCAGTGTTTAAAATTTAGCAGGGCTTGGTGTCCTTTTTAGTCCCAGGAGTCGAAGTCCTGTAACTCAATGTCACAAGTACTTTAAAAGTACATACAGAAAAATATATGGATGTAATAACCTTAATTTTAAAAACAAATTTTATCTCAGTTTTTTCCCTAAGCAAACCAAAACTTAATAATAATGGCATAGGAATTGTTTCAATAAAATGTAAAATCTGTTAGACCAGTTACCAAAAGGTAAAAGAAAAGACCTTCTATACTGTACAGAATATTATGTTGGAAGAAGACATTCCTTTAGATCTTCAAGAAAACATTGTTAGTATTGATCCACAATAAACAGAACTCAAGGAAAAATGATTTACGAGCTGAAAATGAGTTGAAGAGGAGTATACTATTTTGTGTCCTTTAAAAGGAGAAAGAAAACTGAAAACGGTGAGATGCAATAAAAGTTGAACTTTGGGCTAAAAAAAGTTAAAATCTCTTATAATTTATTAAGAGTAAGTCAATCCCTTAAGAAAATGTCATTGTTCTAACCAATTATTTAGTGTAGAAGTGTTTGTAAATGTCAAGCGCAATTTCTAGAAAGATTATTATACTTTAATAGACAACTTGATCATATAAAACTTTTTTTAAACACTGAATTTTCTTATTGTGACTTACACAGACTGTTCATGACATGTTTGGACTTTCTGGCTTGTCCTGAACATCCCTCTTTCTTAAACAATCAGTCATTTTACTTTAGGACTAAATCTACCATACAAGACTCTTTCTCATATAAAATTATTTCTCTTTATGCTTTCTTACCAAAAAAAAAAAAAAAAAAAAAAAAAAAAAAAAAAAAAAAACC